>NC_056728.1:1243205739-1243315739 GCF_019279795.1 Protopterus annectens | reverse complement strand
CCTGTAGTTATGGCTTTCTCTGGGTATAACAGAATGAATTATTGTGAAATCAACAAAGTATACCATCATTATATAAAAAAGCTTATTAGTACTCAAGCTTTCCCATTATCCATTCCTTTGTAACTATATCCATTAGTTCCACAATCTGTATTGTTGTGCACCTTGCACTTAAATAGTTGTAATAACTTGCATACATTCTCAATCTAATACATGACATAAAGGCATAATCATCTATCCCATCTGGATTCAGGTACCTTGTGTTAATATGTTTACCTGTTTGTGAACCTTGGCAATACGTTCATTGTTTCTTTTCAACCATTCTATGTAGTTTAATCAGATATCAGGCAATCTAGCATGCTGCTTGCTGCCATATGATAACTTAATACTGAGCTCCAGATTCTGGTCTCCTTAGAACAGACCCTTTTTGTTGATATGTTATACCACTGAAGCTAAAGGTAAATTAATAAAGCATGTATGTTTGCAAATGGCAAGCATGCTCATGCACCCCCGCACCCTTGCTATTGTGTATGTAAGTGTGACGTTAGTGTCAATGCTAATTTTGACACATTTATATATTTGCTCTGAGGATGAAATGTGGAGCATACAAATTACAAACTTTTTCTTGCAGGAGGTGGGGGTACTGTGCTACCCACACTCCCTGCTAATTATGTATACTAACGCTGATGTTGCAAAATCTCCAGTGGAAAGGGCATATTCTCCCACCTGGTGAATTGTTGATCTCATGTAGAACAAACTCCACAAAGCAGACACGCAGAGAAGTAGAATATGCAGTTTATTCCAAATAATCCACAAAGCTTTCGGATAACAACCCTTCCTCAGTGTGTTTAATGAATAACAGATCATCATAGCATTTAAATAAAAGCATCATTATGACACAGCCAGGGATCTCACATAAGAAGTTGTGAAAATGGGCTAATATGGTCATTTGTATGCTGATATCAAGAGCAGTCATTCCTCTACAACAAGTTTTCCATTTTTGTTGTTTTGTTTTTCCTTAAGGAAAGTGCGCACTACCTTTAAGGCTGCAAAACTACGAGTTGTGTTGTCTATATCTCCGTCTTTCCATCTATCTGTGTATGTGTGTGTGTGTGTGTGTGTGTGTGTGTGTGTGTGTGTGTGTGTGTGTGTGTGTGTGTGCATTTATATGTATATATAAAAACTCGAAGACTGCTCAGAAGTGGAGAAAGGGAGAAATGTACTTAACCTTACTGTGTATGGATCACACACTAGCGCATTACACTTAAATTGCTGCAACCATTGACAAAATGAGAATAGATTTAAGAAGATGGCAATTCCCATTTTGACAAGTAAAACACTGAATAAATACTAATGCAGCTGTAATATATATATACTTATATCTATATACACACACACACACATATATATAAATATATATATATATATATATATATATATATATATATATATAAATCGTCCCATTTGAGTAATATGGTTCTGTAGAGTATCTTGCTGTTACAGTATTATAAATCATACCTCTGATGAATATCTCTCAGAGACATCCATTTGTATCATTAGCAAGGCATGTTTCCATTCTTGATTGACATTGGGTCCCCTGCACCCCAGGGAGGCACCCTCCCCGTAATGCTTCTCATTCATTCTCATTCACTAAGAATTACAAATCACATCTGTTCTTTTCGAGCACGCCATAACTTCCATTGCCAGAATATTTCATCCCATCCTTCCTTCTGATAAATTTATCATGTGTAATAGAACTTTGCCTGCTACTCACATTTTTACTAAGTAGACTACCAGTTGCTTCAAATTTCATTTGTTTAACATCATACAACCTTCTTTCATCCTTTGCAAGGTTAAAGCAAAATGGTGAGGCTGGCCTTTGAAAATTGTAAGTTATTGAAATATCATCTCAGCAGTTTTTCTGTGTCATAACTAACTTGTCACCTGATAAATTATCATTTATTTTCTCTATGGGCTCTCCTTTCAGGAGAGGATCACAAAGAGTATTTTGTAAAATATGCAAACAACCGAAAGGAATGCTAGATTACATCGGTTCAGGCCAGCCTTGCTGATTTTATTTCAATATCCTCAACAACTGTCTTTTTCATTTTCTATTTTGGTTAACAATTTTTTCCACATTAATAGCATTGATGTTTAGTGGTTTAATAGTGTTTACGCACCTTGACATTTTGGTCATTCATCTTCTGATATATTTTGCATGCTTGTAAGTCAGCCAGCTGAATTCAAATTAGATTTACCTTTTCAGTATCAAACTTAGACCACTTACGCATCACTTTACATATTCCTCATAGAGTATTTATACCTGCATTCCAACTTAAATGTAATGTTGTTGACAGCCACGTCTGGCCTTGTAGTTTAAATCAGTTGACAAGGCATGCATCCATCTCTAAAATTGTGCTAATCAGGCTAAAAATATCATTGTCTTTTCTGTACATATTAAGTGAATCTTCCTGTGAGTTTCAGTCTTGATAATATAGCTCATTTTATCATTGTTCATCTGAAGTATCTAGTTTACATTGAAATTCTTAAAGAATACATTACTTTGCCTTTGTTTGGAGCTCCAGCCATAAGCCACATGCCCCTTAATACTACAGCTTTTTCAGGCAGACAATATAGACCATTATTTAACTTTCACCAGAGGGCCCTATAATTCAGTATGGACTAGCCATTAAACAACAGACTGTTCCTGCTAATGTTTGCTTTGAAAACATTTATTTTTGTGACTGTTATACACTCTTTTCCATCGTACTGCCCTACTGTCATCTTAAAAGGATCAGTATGTCAGTGCATACTGCATTTCTGGATATTTGTTATGCATCTTCTCATATTATTTTTCAAAATAGTTCAGATATGTCAGTCAGTCATGGAAAACTGTGCAATATAATAATGTATTTAAGTTAATATTATATAAACAAATTATCTGCTGTAATTAAATAATGTCCTAACATTGAACGTATATGATCTATGACCTTTAATTCATACAAATAATATTATTATGCAGTAAGACACCATGCTACTGATAAGGAAAAGAGAATGCAAGCCATGTGGCAGTTACTTGAGACATATGGGCAGTGAGTTTAAAATGATCAGCAACCGGTGACCTTGGAAGATACAAGAAATAAAAGGCTCAATGGAGAACCTGGAGGTGAGGAAGTAGTTGTCAGTCTGGATTTTGTTAAAACAAGATGGCACTCTCAGCTGGGTTTACAAAATAAATCACTAGCAAGCAAGTAAGAAAACTACTGAAGAATTACCACAGAAATTGCTTTTACAGAAGTTGTATTTTCATATTTGTTGTGTCAGCCCCTGAAAAGTAGCCAATTGCTACTTCTGTATTTTCTTAGTCAGTCAGATGTTTCCATTGTCACAGATTTCCTCTTCTTCTGCAGATGCACAACATTGTGTTATTACACACATTTATAGTTTCTAGGACATCAGACCTTGAGCTGCATAAACATTAAGCACTCAAAATATACCTAGCTTCTATTCAGCATTCTTAACCTGCAGCTGAAACTATTGTTAACATCTCAGGAGAGCAACACAAAACCTGCACACTGTTATTTTCTCTTGAAAGGAACCTACCTCAGAAATTATTAGTGGCAAATTTCCATGTCAGGGTTTAAAAACACACACACACACACACACACACACACACACACACACACACACACACACACACGTGTTTCGGGTAGTGTTCATAGTAATATGTTAAGCTTCAGTCTTCACTTACTTTCAATTTTGTTGATATGTTAGATATTAGCTTCTTTAAAAAAACTGGCCTTAACTTGGCTTCATGGTACGAGGCATACATTTCTGATGGGGTTGCATGGATGCTGAAATATGTCCTGGCAGCCATGGCCTTAAGGCTTTAAAGCACATTCTGGACAGGGACCTGCCTGTTACAGCGAGCTCACACATTTTCTTGGTACCTGCTTTATCCTATTTAGATTTACAGTAGAGCCAGTTCATATTTTGGCAGCTTGGCAATCAGTGGACATAATGCTGAAAGAGACTAATTCTGGATAGAATGCCAGTCTATTGCAGGGTGTGCGTGTATGTGTGTGTGTGTGTGTGTGTGTGTGTGTGTGTGTGTGTGTGTGTGTGTGTGTGTGTGTATTTATGTATACATATATCGGAACCTGTCAGATCAGATCGACGAAACCACACATCCCCAGTGACCAGATCACTGAGACCACATCGCAGATGGAGGAGATTGCCGACAATGGTGAGTAGTGTTGATGGGATGTATTCCCATTTCTGCAATGTGGTCCGATCTTGGAGTTGGTATATTTAAGTAGGAGGGGGTGTGGGGGGGGTGCAGAGGGGCTGTCCCCCTGCTATACATGTTGCTTTTTGTTTTTGAGTTGTATCGTGGACACGGTAATACATTCCGTTCCGTAATACTTATACTTACCGTTGTCGGGGATGTGTGGTGTCAGAGATGTAGTCTTGGTGATTTGGTCTTTTGGGAAGTGTGGTTTCGTGGATCTGACATGGATCCATATATATATATATATATATATATATATATATATATATATATATATATATATATAAAACTAAGAAATGAACTTTGTGACAATAATAGCATTAAAAAAATAGTAAATCACACCAACAACTCTTGTAGTACTTTACCGCTTTCGTCTTATTTATTATCAAGACTTCTTCAGAAAGATATGTTTCATAACTATGAGCAACCATTTTCACTTCATTTAAATACATTAGTTCTAGCAGGCCATTTAAATTAACAACAGTTCCTTTCCAATAGTAAAGTGTGAACAGGCAGGGTGCTGTGTGCATTTTCATTAACATTACAATCACAGTTACGTAAGGTAAATTGGTCAGACAGTAATAGCCTTGTGGTGCCGTGTGCAAAAAGGGATTGTGTGCAAAAAAGGATTGTGTGCAAAAAGGGATCGTGTGCAAAAGCAAAAAAAAAAAAATTATTAAAAATACGGGGGAACTGGGAAGGATGAGAGTCATGCTGTGATAATTCTAATATAAACAAGTAACTTATGAGTCCCTGCCTCCAAAGGTAAGTAGAAGGACAAGTAAAGGGGACGCTCTGTTAGTCATATGCTCCACACTCCTTGTCATTTGCTGCCCCCTAACAGCCCCCCTCAAGTCCACACCACATTCCTCCATCAGGTGGCATACCCACACATTTCTGTACACACACACTGATACACAAGCATAGTAGGACTCTCTACCCGACTCCTCCACCTTTCTCCTTGCCCTTCTTTACTTACCTTTGGAGGCAGGGACTCATAAGTTACTTGTTTATATTAGAATGATCACAGCATGACTCTCATTCTTCCCGGTTCCCCCATATTTTTAATACATTTTTTTTTTTGCTTTTGCACACAATCCCTTTTTTGTTCACAATCCCTTTTTGCACATGATCCGTATTAGTATGCACATGGCACCACAAGGCTATTACTATCTGACCAATTTACCTTATGTAACTGTGATTGTAATGTTAATGAAAATGCACACAGCACCCTGCCTGTTCACACTTTACTATTGGAAAGGAACTGTTGTTAATTTAAATGGCCTGCTAGAACTAATGTATTTAAATGAAGTGAAAATGGTTGCTCATAGTTATGAAACATGTCTTTCTGAAGAAGTCTTGATAATAAATAAGACGAAAGCGCTAAAGTACTACAAGAATTGTTGGTGTGATTTACTATTTTTTGAATGCTGTTATTGTCACAAAGTTAATTTCTTAGTTAAAATTTCTTCTCTTCGTTCAATTTTTTTTGAGTGCGGTTAATTTTAGTTATATACATACAGTAAACTCTCCGTGAATTGGAACTCAAGCAGCTGGTAAAAAAAAAATCAAAGGAATACAGTACAATTTTCATGTGTTGCACTTTCTGTCCACCCTCCCTCCACATCGCAGAAGCATACCTTATGTTTTTAGAGTTTTAAAAAGGAAGATAGGAATAAATATTTCTCATAATTCATAAATAAAGCATAATATCTCATCACATGTAACAGACAGAGGCTACATATCAGTGTACAAGTTGTGTGGCTCAATGTCAACTTCAAAATGATGCATAATTTGTGTCATCACCATGCTCCCTTGCAAAGATGTGGACATAATAATGAAAAGTATTGGAAATGTATAATTTTCATAATCCTACAAGACTAAACAAACTGTGATATCTGTACATATATACAGCATACAGACACCATTATTTTACCATGTTGTAAGGAGTAATACTGTCTTCAATATGAGGCATTACTTGGCACACTGACATGTTCCCTTGCAAAGTTATTTACCAAGATATGAAAAAAGCATAATTTCCATAACCTAAATCCTAAACAAACTTTGATATCTGTACATGTGTATAACACACAAACATGGTTCTTTTACCATGTTGGAACTATTAATACTGTCTTCAAAATGAGGCATTACTTAGCACATTGACACGCTCCCTTGCAAAGTTATTTACCAAAATATGACAAATGTTCATAATTTCCATAACCTAAGTCCTAAACACACTTTGATATCTGTACATGTGTACAGCATACAGACACAGTTTTTTTTACCATGTTGGAACTATTAATACTGTCTTCAAAATGAGGCATTACTTGGCAAATTGACAAACTCCCTTGCAAAGTTATTTACTAAAATATGAAAAAAATCATAATTTCCATAACCTGAGTCCTAAACAAACTTTGATATCTGTACAGGTGTACAACACACAGACATGGTTCTTTTACCATGTTGGAGCTATTAATACTGTCTTCAAAATGAGGTATTACTTAGCAGATTGACATGCTCCCTTGCAAAGTTATTTGCCAAAATATGAACAGAATTCATAATTTACATAACATAAGCCCCAAACAAACTGTGATATATGTGCATGTGTACAGAGCAAGGCCACATTTCTTCTACCACATTGTAAGGACTAATACTGTCTTAAAAATGAGGTATTACTTAGCATGTTGACATCTTTCCTTAGCTAAATCATTCACTAAAATATGAAACAATATCATAATTTTCATAACCTTAGTCCTAAAAAGTAGTTTTCCCATTTTGTAAGTACTAATACTGTTTTCAAAATGCAGTCTTAGTCAGCATGTTGATATGTTCTCTAGCAAAATGATTTACCAAATGGCCTAAGTCATAAACAATTTGTGATATCTGTGCATATGTACAGCGCACAGATACACTTTTTACCATTTTGCAAGTACTGACACTGTCTTCAAAAAGTGGGTCTTTTACAGCATGTTAACATGTTCCCTACCCTTGTTATTAGCTAAAATATGAAAAAAATATAATAATTTTCATAACCTGAGCTATAAATAAATTGTGTTATCTATACATATGCACAGCTTACAAACAAAGTTATTTTACCATCTTGCAAGTACTAATACTGTCTTCAAAATGCAGTCTTAGTCAACATGTTGAAATGATTCCTACCACAACTATTTACCAACTTATAAAAAATGTAATACATTTCATGACCTGAGTCATAAACAAACTGTGATAGCTGATGACATCTTTCCCTACCATACCTACCAACCAGGAAAACCCTAACTGACTATTAGAGTGACTGTGGGTACAAATCGTGGTGAACAAAAACATTCTTGCTCTAGCCAAAATACTGCATGATTGGATACTGACAAGGAGATACAGAAAGGACACGTAAAAAAAAAAAAAAAAAAGCAGGCTCAGGACTGCCACTCTTTTAATAAAACCTGGACAGGTATGGGGTTGAATGGCACTCGAGGGCACCTGAAGTGTCCCATACCAGTGCTGACTGCCCACTTAGACTGCCCATACCAGCACTGTCTCATGACTTCCTTCAGTGTCAGCAGTCTTCCTTACCTCTGCGTTTTCCATTTCCATCTGTCCTTTCAGCAGTGGATATAAGGAATTAAAGGGGGAACTAACCTAATGACTTTTGCCCTGACCTAAATACATTTACTTTATCTGATGGGACGTAGAGTGACAGGAGAGTAATTCACAAAAAATATGAAACATATAACCACAATGGATACCTTTATCTGTATCTTACAATAAAAATAATGGGAAAAAAGAAAAGAAAGAAACTGGGGGAGACTTCTGCATGACTCCTCAATGACAGAAACCAAAATCTGGCATGTGCATTCAGCAATGTGATAATGACAGCTAGTAATGTGAATAGCAGTGACAGCTGCTGAGGGTTTTACCTGACAAGTGATAATGACTCAGTGTTATATTGTAACTGCAAACATTGTCAATTAATAATGTGATAATGACTTGCATTTAATTACTGCAAAGTTCATCATGCTCAGACAAAGGTGACAATTGGTGCACATAACCTGTTGAGCAGAGACATTCATTACATTCCTGGTGCAGGTGTAATGTAAGACTGAGTCATTTCCATCTGTTAGAGACAGACCAGAGTAAATTAATAAAAGTAGTATGACACTTATATATTATTGAGCCCTTCCTCTCACCTAAATTCTACTCATGACAGACAAAGCCATGAATATTGTCCAAAATATATGGTTGCTCCTTGCCATAATTACTGTACAAGTAATACCATTTATCTCACTGACCATCCCATTGATTAGAATCAGGCACACAAATAACAGAGTTAGAAATATCTAAACTATCTGGTTGATCCATGTAAGAATTAGTCCAAAATAAAACTAACTTTTATCTCACTGAACCATCCATCTGAATAGAATTAGATGCATAAGTGACCATAGCCGGCTTTAGGCACCAGCAAACCCTGTGGTCGCTGGGGGCTCCTCAACCACAGCAAATTATCGTATCTTGATATTTTGTAGCATGTCTGTCAAACTAACAAAAGCTAGTGCAGCAATCTTGTATACTTAATAAACCAGGTGGGTAGGAACTCTTATTTACATCTCCTATAAAATAACAAGATATATCTGGTTATAGTAGCACCCACAACATAGCCAGCTTTAGATGCCTGCAATACCTGTGGCTGCAAGGGGGCCCCCTTAATCATCCTTGACTGTGTGGGGGCCCTACAAAAGCAGCTGCTGGATTATGCTCTTTAACCTGAACAGGGCTGTGGAATGACCCTGTTAGGATAAAACTGATAATTAACATAAGCGAGGTACGGAATACAGAGATCCAACAGGTCAGCGTGACTGATTTGAGTGCAAGCCTTGCATTTTATGAAGAGCTGATGTTTCTGATCTTCAGGGATATATTTTTTTTCTTTCAGGGAGTTTTATAAATACTGGTAGAACAGAAGATACTACAACTCTCAACTTCTTTGCAGAAAAATTCAGCACAATTCCAAAAATATTAGCAAAATAAAGGCTCAGAATCAGGAACACATTTTAAATATTACTCTAATTTGGTTAAAAGGTAAAACCGTTTGAATCAACATGATTTTTTTTGGATAATACAAAGTATAAACCTCTGATGCCTGGAATTATTGACTGTACTCCTGAATGATTTATTAGCAAATCAAACTTTTTTATGAAGGACAGAGCAAAATTATGAGGAAAATCAGGAAAAGTCTGTGAAATCAGAGACAGTGACAAGTATGTATTACACCTCAATGATGTAAATAAAAGTGATTTACCCCTGATGCTGTTTGACTGCTAAACAGTAGTCACTGATTTGGTGTCACAGTACCTGTGTTGTACAATGTATTGCTATTTGGTGAAATAAGTACAAAACTAGTATTGCTATGGCTTGTGTGTATGTGTGTGCAATAATGTCACTGATGTTTTTCTGTGCATACACTCAATAATACCAGAAAACATACATTATTCTTCTGGGTATCAGTGAAAAATGTAGCTAACAAGTAATTACATTTCAAAAGCAATGCATAAAATATATCCCGGAACATTCAGACACATCAGTCTTCAAAGAGTCTGGTGGTCCCCACTCCCCAGACTGTATAAATTGATACAGGGGGCTCCCTTAATCATCCTTCACTGTGTGAGGGCCCCACAAAACCTGTTGATGGTTGGGGACAAACTGAGAAAAAACATATTACTTTTCTGATTAGGCTCTTTTACCTGAACAGGGCTGACCCTGTTAGGATAAAGCTGATAATGGCCTCTGCTCTCAACTGCACCCATTCTAATACCAGTCCTGCTCAGATGTGTGTGGGTACTTACGTATTATCACAACCAGATTTGAGAGGTGGCATATTTGGTCATGTTTCAGTTCAACAGTGTCTGTTAACTTTTAAAGGGTTGGCTGCACTGTTAAGAAGTCTTCCAGTATGTTGCTAGTGGGTTTGGAAGAGGAATCGGGGCAAAATCAGGTTTTTAGATAGCGTGCTTTACCGACGTCACATAATGAATACAGTGATCATGACGAGTACTGCTTGTTGTGACAGCGGGGATGAATGACCATTATTTTTTGGGTGTAACATCCTGGTAAATGCTTACTACTTACATTGGGAGCCAAAGTTTATACATCCAATGAAGTATGCCGACAAATGAACACACAGCAGTCACAGTAATGGCAAGAAATCATACCTTTTATTTGCTGACTGTTATCAGCAAAGCGATCATTCACACTGTTAAACTGCATCCAAATGCCTGCAGTCCTTAGTCAGATGTTACAAAAAGGGAAGGTTATGAGGAATAAATGCATTCAGTTTTACTCACCAGTCATCATGACAATGAAAGTTGCCTGTCAGGGAGTAGTAAGTAACACTTTTAACCGCATTTCAAAGGCAACACTTTTGTAGTTGAGAACCTGTTCACTCTGCTCACAATTCCACTGACGGCCATTGTGAAGCAGCAGTCATGTGTCTAATTCGGAAAAGGGCGCTCCCTGCAAAGAGGAAGTTTCAGCTTATTCCTCTTCATATATAGGCAAACAATGGGCCCCAGTAGTGTGTCACACTTCACAGTGCCCTTCTTTCATAAACACACATACTTTCCCGGAAAGTATTACTTAGTACGCCACCTCGCAAATCTGGTTGTGATAGCGATAATACGTAAATACCTGTTTGTGCACAGAAAGCTGTTGTAGGTTGTGGGGGGTTTACTTCTTTAATTTTCATTAATGTCTAACCACAGAGGCGTGCACATGAGGTCATTGCAACTTCTGTTTGGGCTGAGGACAGTGTTGTCATTGTTCATTTTACTTTTCTCACAGACCTTAGATGTGTACAAAGAAGGATACTATAGCTTGTGTAGGGACAGTGTGTAGTGTCTAGGAGCAACAAAGTTGAATACATTACTATAGTCATTATTCTTTTCTCTTTCCTCACAATCACACTTCATTGCTGTAACATAGGTAGCTGCCTTTGACAGTTTGGGTTGAGGAGTGAGGAGTCATGTTATGTTTATGTATGTCAGCACTCACTTGAAACACATGACACTGGCAATATGAACATCTGCTTTCATTCAGTTTAACACCAGATGGATGCATAGGCAGTGACTATCTTTTTTTTTTTGAGGGGGGAGGTTAGGGAGGCAGGCCATATTCCCAGAATGGACCTATGTATCCAGACAACAGATGGCTTGTAAGTTTTTTGTGAGCTACTATTATGTCATCTTTGAATCTTAAGCCTTGGGCGGCACATCTTATGTCATCCTTGAAAGAAAAAGAAAAGACTGAAATTATTTTCTTACTCGTGGTTTTAAAAGGTTGGGAAAATACTCTAAAATTCATTTCAGAACATCTATATATGTTTCCTAAGTGGTCATTACTGTGCTGTCTTGGTCAAGAAGGATGTGCTAAAAGGATGCAAGGAAAACGTAAGTTGAACACCTGCATTGAATTTCTTTCCTTAATCATCATTTCTGTTCAAACCATCATTGGATGAAAATATTATGTAAAAAGGAAAAAAAAATTAAAATGCACTTTAGAGCATATAGACAGCATTTCACCTAAGTCTAGACCTATACATAGAGTTGCTATTATGTATCATTGTTGTAACTAAAATGCCAGTAACTGTGAACATCCCTCTGTTAGATGGGTGAACATAGTGTGGTACATAGGTCTGTCATACTGTAACATCATTGTAGCTGAAGGTTTGTCTGTACATAACTACTTCTAAAAGTTTGCAGCATGAACTAAAAGGCTGCTTTGGAAGGGTGGCAGTCACAGGGTGATACTTTGATGGAAGTGTGTAGGGGCCCCCAAACTTGACATTTGCTGGGGGCCCCCAGAATGCTAACACTGGCCCTGTAAGTGACAAGGGTAAAGGCAAGTGTGCCTATTCTGGAAAGGAGGGCTGATTCAAGTAGCATAATGTCACAAACCCCATCAAAGTAGAGAATGCAAACACAGAAGTGACCTGGTGTCTGCATTTCACTTGCAAATGCAGAATTTCCTTTATTCATTATCTATCTATATCTATATACATATCTATATCCATATCTCTATTCCCCTACTGATCACTTCTGCAGCCTGTTCATGTATGCAAAATCACTCCCCTGACCACCAAATGAAACATTTCTCCCAACAATCCCTTCTGCGCTCTATGTATGCACAATCACTCCTCTCACTACCAAATAAAATATTTCCCCCAACAATCCCTTCTGCAAACTGTCTGGGTTTGCACAAGCACTCCCCTGACCACTAAGTGAGACATATCCAGTAATGATCCTTTCTGCAGTCCGTCCATGTATGCACATGGACTCCCCTGAGCACAAACTAAAACATTTCCACCAGAGATCCCATCTGCAGTCTATCTGGGAAAACATTTCCCTCACTGATCCTGACTGTAGTCTGCCCAGATGTGCACAAACATCCCACTGACAACCAAGTGAAAAGTTTCCTGAAACTATACCTTCTTCAGTCTGTCCAAGTGTGCATAAGCACTCCTTTGGCCACCAACTGAACCATTCCCCCCCCTCCAATCTTGCCTGCAGTCTGTCTAGGTGTGCAGAAGCACCACCTTGACCCCCCAGTTATCCCCTTTGCAGTATGTCCAGGTATGCACAAGCACTCTGCTGACCACCAAATTAAACATTTTTACCAAGGAGCCCTTCTGCAGTCTCTCCAGGTATGCACAAGCACTCCCCTTACAATAAAATGAAACATTTTCCACCACATTCCCTTATGTAGTCAGTCCATTGTATGCACAACCACTCCCCTGACTACAAAATGAAATTTCTTGTAAGGATCCTGTTTGCAGTGTTTCCAGGTATGCACAAGACCTCCCCTGACCACTAAATGAAACATTTGCCCCAGCGATCCCTGTCTGTCTAGTTATGCATAATCACTGTCCTGACACTAAATTAACATTTCCCACAGAGATCCCTTCTGCAGTTTGTACCGGTGTTCACAATCGCTCCCCTGACCACCAAATGAAACATTTCCTCCAGTGATAGCTCCAGCAGTTTGTTCATCTATGCACAACATCTCCCCTAACCAGCAAATGAAACTTTTGTACAACAATCCCTTCAAAAGTATGTCCAGGTATGCATATGAACTCCCCTGAGCACCAAATGAAACATTTCCTTCACTATCCCTTCAGTAGTCTTTCCAGGTATGCACAAGTACTCCCCTGACCACTGAATTAAAAATTTCCCCCAGTAATCTTTTCTGCAGTCTGTCCATGACCACCAAATTAAACCTTTCCCACAATGATCCATTCTGCAGTTTGTCTATGTATGCACAAGAACTCCCTTGTCCACCAAATGAAACATTTCTCCCCACAATCCCCTTTGCTGTATGTCCAGCTATGGACAAGTACTCCTCTGATCACCAAATAAACATTTCCCCCAATGATCCCATCTGCAGTCTGTCTAGGTATGCACAGGCACTCCCCTGACCCCCAAAAGAAACTCTTCCGGCAGCGATCCAATTTGCAGTTTGCCCAGGTAAGCACAGATACTCCCAGACCACCAAATTGAACATTTCCCAGCAATCTATTCTGCAGTTTGTCCAAGTATACACTGCCCTGACCACACAGTAAAACACTTTTCCCAGTGGCCCTATTCGGTATTCTATCTATTGTACACACAACCAGTCCACTGACCACCAAATGAAACTTTCCCCTAAGGATCATCTTTGCAGTTTGTTCACATATGCACAAGCACCATCATCCATCCATCTATCCTCAACCCCTTTTCCCATTTTGCACATGGGATTCAGATGTCACTTCAATAGTGACAATCTTTAGACAAGGTTTACACCCCCTGACCACAAATGAAACATTTATACCCGCAATCTGGTATGCAGTCTGTTCAGGTATGCACATGCACTTTCCTGAGCACAAAATGAGAGATATCCCCCATCAGTCTCTGCTGCTGTTTGTCCAGGTATGCACAAGCAGTCCCCTGACCACCAGCTGAAACATTTCCCCCAGCGATCCCTTCTACAGTCTGTCCAGGTATGCACAAGCACTCCCGTGATGACCACCTGAAACATTTCCCCAGAGATTCCGTCTGCAGTCTGTCTTGGAATGCAAAAGCACTCCCCAGACCATCAAGTGAAGCATTTCCTCCAGCAATCCTGACTGTAGTCTGTCCAAGTGAGCAAAAGCACTCCACTAACAAACCATTGAAAGATTTCCACAAACAATCCCTTCTTCAGTCAATCCAAGTGTGTACAAGCACTGCCCTGATAACTAACTGAACCAGAAGTACTCCGCTAACCATCAAATGTAACATTTCCAGCAACGATCCCTTCTGCAGTCTTTAAATGTATGCACAAGCAGCCCGATCAGCAAATCATTTTTTTTCCTGCAATGATCCCTTCTATAGTCTAAAGTCTGCCTTTGTAGACAAAGAACTCCCCTGACCACCAAATAAAATATTTCCTCCATTGATCCATTCTCAATCTGCCCATGTATGCAGAAGCACTTCTCCGATCACCATACAAAACATTTCCACCAAAG
The DNA here is from genome assembly GCF_019279795.1 of Protopterus annectens. Classification (NCBI taxonomy): domain Eukaryota; kingdom Metazoa; phylum Chordata; order Ceratodontiformes; family Protopteridae; genus Protopterus; species Protopterus annectens. The sequence continues at coordinate 1,243,300,923 of NC_056728.1, read as the reverse complement.
ATCATTCCAGCAGTCTGTCCATGTACACATCAGCACTCCCCTGACAACCAAATGAAACATTTGCCAATGAACCCTTCTGCAGTCTGTCCATGTATGCACAAACACTCCACTGACCATGAAATCAAACATTTCCCTATTGATCTCATCTGCAGTCTGTCCATGTATACACAATCGTTCCTCTGATCAACAAATTAAGTCGGTGGTGAAGAGAATAAAAAAAGCAAGCTACAAAAAAAAAAAAAAAAAAAAAAAAAAGTAAATAAAAGCCCAACTGGCTTTACAGCAACTCTGCACACCAAATTGCAATTGACAGGGAATGTTTTTTGCTTCAGTAATGTTCAGTAAACTAATGTTGATTAATATAAGAACAGCTAACACAAACTGAAAACAATTCAAATCAGTAGCATTTGAACTGGTAAACATTGTAGGCATCAGCAAATCCATTGTTAGTTTAGACTGAAAAGTTTGAGAAAAGGTATACATACAATTAGGCTGTGGAACACACAGAACACAATAAAGCATGGAGATAGTGATTTAAGTGGCAGTATATTAGAAGCAGACCTACTACGCAAAGAATGCCCCCCCCAAGAATATAGTATGGTGAATACAAAGCTCTTGATGTGCAGGACAGGTGCACAGCCATTGAGTTAGTGAGAAACTGAGAAGGCTTGACAGTTCTGACCAAATTTGGGATAGAGCTCTATGGTCATGCACTGTGAGTATAAACTCTACCCTGCACTGTTTTCAAGCAGAATTTGTACCGAGCACAATGAGACCTGGCATAATAGTAATCTAGTACTGAGAAGATTGGGCGGGTAGAGAATTATGTAGTACTTCAGGAGTTAGAAATTGTTAATGGGCTAGTCAATATGAGTTCTGACCCGCTGAGGGCACATAATGCAAACTAATTAGCTTTATGTAGCAGGTTAGTCCAGGGCCTGCTGACCATTTCAGAGAACCTGTAGAATATATGACAACAGTAATCCTCCAAAACTATCAAAGCAAGAACGGCACAACTTTCCTGAAGTGTACAAGCAAGTGGCTCCCCAGTGACGTCACATGTACCAGCAAATCGGCAAGGGCACGGATGCTACAAATCATTCAAGTGTGTGTTTACAGTAAAACAAATGAGAAGTTCAGTTTGAAAACATTTCCTAAAATTTGTGAGACAAAAAGTGTCACAGGTCATTCAAGTAAGGAAAAGCTCTTCCCCTTGCATAAGGCTGCTTATTACAAAGTCTGTATACAACTTGCAATTAACAAACCCAACCGCTAAAACTGCACTTCAGCAAGCAAGAAGGAACGGTCAAAAAACAGTGCACTTTCAGTATGAGGAACACCGTTAGCAAAGAATAAATAAAAAAAAAGTATGACACAGTTTGCTCCTGTTGCGTTAAAAGTTCCACATGAATTTAATTTCAGATCTGAAGTAGTTGACTTCATTCATTCTGCACATATGGGTATACGGATCCGATTCGGATCCGAGCCGGCAAAAACTTTTCAAGCATCAGCTCCGAGCTCCAAGCTCCTCCCTTACCTATATTACATCACTTCCTCCTATCTAGCCCCACATCTCGTTTGCCGCTCTGAGTCAGTATCGGGGCTCTAAGCAAGGTGGTAAAGTTTTTGGTCTTTTTGTGATAGTTGAGTGTGAATACCTTTCCCTTTTTTTCCTCCCTTTACGTTTGATCGTCGTGTCAGTTGTAAAAAAAAAAAAAAGTCATAAGTGTTTTTGTTTGTGATACTGGTTTCCCGCCTAGGCCCAATCCCTGTTTAAGTGTGTGTGTGAGTGGGCCGTTAGGGCCTTTACTGTCTCTACTATGGTTGAACAGCCTAAGGTTCTTTTTAAGAAGTGCGCAGAGTGTGGTCACAAGCTCTCACCAGCCGATAGCCACACTGTGTGTGTTCTATGTTTAGGGGTCGCCCATCTGTCTGCATCCTGTGACATTTGTTCAGGCTTTAACCCTAAGGCTTTGAGGGATTGCCGGGCTAAGCTTGTGGCTAAGGGTGTGCTACCAGCTTCTGCCCTAGAGTCTGCTTCGGTTTCCTCTCCAGACAGTGACACTGTGCAGGCAGGGACTCAACCTCCCGCCAGGCCTGCTTCATCGGAGTCGTCCCAGAGAGGTAGGGACAGAAGGGATAAGGAGAAACGCCACAGGGAGAGGGACAAGCCCAGAAAAAGATCTCCGGACAGGGAGTCTTTCTCCAGCCCCTCTTCAAAGACACCCAGGTCTCGTTCCCCTCGGCTCCACTCTCCCCGTTTCTTGCCGGAGCCGACGGAGCCATCAAAGCCAAGGCACTCCCCTCAGATCTGGCCCAGATCCGAGTCAGTCACTTCCTTCAGGTCGACTCGGAGTGTCTCCGACCTGGACATGGACAGGCTGATGAGGAGGTTCATCCAGAGCCAGATTCAGATGGGGGTATTACCAGGGCCTTCTCCCATTGGAGAGGGTCCTCCTTCTTCAACCATGTTCCACCCTATGGTTCCTTCCATGATCTGACCTGACGCTTCAGGGTTCTTGGATCCGAGACCTTTCAGAGCTGTTGGGTCGGCGCCGATGGTTCTCGTTTCCTCAACGCCGGCCGTCACCTTGAGTTCCTCTGATCCGATTTTGGATCCAGGAGACACTCGGAGCTGTGGTCGGGGAGTCGGACCCGAGGGTTGGGATCTAGCTCTTTCAGATCCCATCCTTGGTGCCCGGACTACCCCTCCGTCGGCTCCGATCCCTGCTTCGGTGCCAGGGAGAGCCTCTTCCTTACGTTCTACTGAGGTGTGCTCGCCATCGGCATTCGGGGCAGTGGAAAGGGTTCTCTCCCATTACCCTGTCTCTGAGACAGCTCGTGCCAAAGCAACCCCAGGTTGTTCCCCTCAGGGAACCCCTGGAGGTTTACGAATCCTCTCCAGAGAGTCCCACTGGAGATGAACCTTGTAAGCGCAAGTGTAAGAGGAGGCACTTGGACTCCCCTGAGTCCATTACCACTGATATGGACTTGGATGAAGGAGAGGGTTCCCCCAGATCACCTACCGAGGATGTCTCATTCGGAGACATTATGGAGATCCTCTGCCAAAGAGGAGGTTGGTCAGCCCCCAAACCCTCTGCAGATGAGTCCGTATTCCTGGAGGCCTTTGGCGCAGGCCCATCTACTTCCTGGGTCTCCCCTCCAGCGGACCCTTTGGTGGACCTCATCACCACTAGGGCATGGAAGGATCCTGACACCGTAGAGCCTATACCCAAAAGACCAGACAAAATTCTTTCCCCGCCGTCAGACAGACAGGCTTGGTCCAAAGGAGCTTCGGTAGACATTTTGGTGGTTGCAGCTGCCACGAAGAAGGAACTGACACAGGAGAGTTCCTTGGTTCATCCACCAGACAGAGTCCAGGTCGATGGATTGTTTCGGGAAGCGCATGTACTCATCAGCGACATTTTCTATTCGTGCGCTGAATTACTTGGCACATGTTATCCGACTGCAGTGAGACCTTATATCGGAACTAACTGAGTTGCCCCCAGAGTCTCTGTTGCAACAGGACAAGCAATCTTTCACTGCGAAGATGACTACACTGAAATCAGTGTCAAATACCTCTATGCGTCTCCTCTCTCATGCTATGGAGGGAGCCGCTAGAGCTGCTGGTACAGGCGTTGCACTGAGGCGTCATGCCTGGATCAGGCTGTGTCAGTTTGCGGACCCCTTTAAGGAGTCTTTCATCAGTGCCCCTTTCGATGGATCATCCCTCTTTGGGAAGACTGTACGTGACACACTAACCCAGAGTGAGAAGGATGGAAAGACTTTGTCAGCCGTTGGAATCCGCTTCTCTAACCCCCAGAGGTCCTGTTCCAGGAACCAAAAGGGGCAAAAGAAGATGTGGTTCCGGAAATCACAGTCCTTTCGTGACACTCAGGAATATTCGTCCCCCAGAGGCAGAGGGGGGCAAGACCGACACCGTCCCAGAGGCAGAGGGGGTCCCAGAAACTTCGGGTCTAGGGAACCTTTTTCCGACAGACCTGCACAGCAACCCTGAAGGATTGCCCGGCTGCTCTACTCTGGAGGCAGTCGGGGGAAGATTTTCCTTACATCCAGTGGCATGGGAGTCCATTACTGCAGACCGCTGGGTGTTAAACATCATATCCAGAGGATATTCTATCCCCTTCATGTCATGTCCCATAACTCCAACACGCCTTCCATTTGTTCCACCCGCTCACAGGGAGGCTGCAGCTTTAGAGGTTTCGAAGCTGCTACAAAAACGAGCCATCGAGCCGGTCCCCCCAGATCAATCCGGATCAGGCATCTACTCCAAAGAAGACGGGGGACCTCAGGCCCATTCTGGACCTGTCTATCCTCAATCTGTCGGTAGAGAAACAAAAATTCCGGATGGTCACTCTACAGTCAATTCTACCGTTTCTGAGAGAATGCGACTGGATGTGCTCGTTAGACCTCCAGGACGCTTACTATCACATCAAGGTCCACAGGAGCTCCAGGTGGTTTCTACGCTTCTGGCTAGGGGCCAGTCACTTTCAATTCAGAGCCCTACCCTTTGGTCTCACCACAGCCACCAGGGTGTTCACCAAGGTTATGGCGGTCGTAGCGGCTCACCTGAGACTTCAGGGCATTCAGGTATTCCCCTACCTAGATGACTGGCTCTTTGCTGCTCCCACCAAGCGTCTCTTGTGTCAGGCCCTACACTACTTCCTCGGTCTGGCTTACAAGTTAGGCATCACGATCAACATCAACAAGTCCCACCTGGCTCTGGTTCAGATCATACACTTCATCAGGGCACGGTTGGATTTGATTCAGTCAAAGATTTTTCTCATCCCAGAAAGGATAGAAAATCTCAGACTCCATGTACCGACTATCTTGGATCACTTGGTAGTCACAGCAGCCGATGTTCTCAGGGCCCTGCATTCGATGATAGCCGCAATCTCTATCCTCCCTCTTGCACATCTTCACGAGAGTCCTTCAGTGGACTCTAGCAATTCAATGGTCCTGGCTAGACATTCCAATGAATTTCCACATCCGCATCAATCGGACATGCAGAACGTCACTCCAGTGGTGCCTAATCAGCAGACATTTTTGCAGGGTGCAGCTTTCTACCCCTCTGCCTCAAGCCACGGTGACCACGGACGCTTCCCAGCTCGGGTGGGGCACTTCCTGGGAAGAACGGTCCAGGGCACGTGGTCCCATCCAGAGACCAAGCTACACATCAGTGTCCTGGAGATGAGGGCACTGCTTTTAGCATTGAGAGCCTTCCACCCTGTCCTACCTCCGGGGACGATAGCCATTCAATCGGACAACATGTCTGTAGTCTGGTATATAAACAAACCGGGAGGGACCCGATCCTACCCCCTTTGTCGCGAGGCCATGAGGGTTTGGGAGTGGGCCATATCCACCAGCCAGTTTCTCTTAGCAACGCACATCCCGGGACGCTCAAACATTCTAGCGGACAGTCTCAGCAGGGCAATCCTTCTGCCTTACGAGTGGTCTCTGAAACAGTCAGTGGTGGAGAAGATCTTCTGTGTTTGGGGTCAACCTTGCTGCGATCTCTTCTCATCTCCTTCCAACATGAAGTGCAGCAATTTCTTAGCTTTGATCTCCCCTCCGGGGGATGTCCCCAGGGATGCTCTGGTCCATGCTTGGCCTCCCGGGCTACTGTATGCTTATTCCGAAGTTCCTTCAGAGAGCTTGCCAGCTGCAGTGCAAAGTCATTCTCATAGCTCCCTTCTGGCCTTGTCAAGTGTGGTTTCCCTTCCTATGGTCTCACCTTTTGGCTCCTCCATGGACTCTAGATCCATGCCCAGATCTGATTTCTCACCCGTCAGGCTTGTCCCTGCCCAACCTGGAAAGTCTCAAGCTGACGGCGTGGCTGCTCCAGTTCCCATGATCATCAGGACTCCCGGACTTTCATCCCCTGTTAAGAATATTCTGGTAGCTTCTCTTAAAGCCTCCACTAGGAAACTCTACAATAGCAAGTGGAGATGTTTTTGCATTTGGGCCACTCAGCGCAATCTGAACCCATTTACAGCCCCCATTCCGGTCATACTGGATTTTCTGTCCGATCTTTTTCGATCAGGCGCTAGTGCTTCTACCATGAAGGTTCAGCTGGCTGCCATCTCTAATTTTCGTGTGGGTGACAATAAGGTTGCTCTGGCTTCTGCCAAATTGTGTAAAGCTTTCCTGAAGGGCACTTTTTTATTGCGACCACCAGTTAAAGAAACGGTGCCTCCCTGGGATCTGACTTTAGTCCTTCGGGCCTTGACCTCTTCCCCCTTCGAGCCAGCCGGTTCGGTTCCGATGAGGTTTTTGTCATGGAAGACAGCCTTCTTGGTCGTCATCACGTCAGCCAAGAGAGTTTCAGAGTTGCAGGCCTTATCCTCCTTGCCCCCCTATTTGGTTTTCCACAAGGATAGGGTTTCGCTGCGTACGAACCCTTCCTTTCTTTCCAAGGTGTCCTCAGCAGCCAATATTAATCAGTCTATAAATTTGCCAGTCTTCTTCCCATATGAGCTTCATTTATTGGATGTCCATAGACAGCTTCGTTTTTACCTCCATAGGACTAAATCCTTCAGGAAATCGGATCAGTTGTTTGTCTCTTTTTCAAAACCATTTTTGGGCAAAGCAGTTTCGAAAGTGTCCTTAGCAAGGTGGATCACTCTTTGCATTTACAAGTTTATAAGGACAAAAGTTTATCTTCTCCTGGTGTATTGAAGGCTCACTCCACTAGAGCAATGGCCACTTCTGCAGCTTTCTGGTCAAGAGTTCCATTAGACGATATCTGTGCGGCAGCGACTTGGGCCAGTTCGCACACATTCATCTCTCATTTTGAATTGGATCTTATTTCTAGAGGGAGAGCATCCTTTGGCTCTGCGGTGCTCAGAAATATCCTTCCATAAGGGCCTCCCAGGAATACTAGTAGCTGGGGACTCTGTCCCATATGTGCAGAATGAATGAAGTCAACTACTTCAGATAAAGAAGTTATGTTCCTACCATAACGTTCCATCTGAGTAGTAGACTTCATTCTTCTGCACTTTCCCTCCCTCCGTCCCCCTCACTCTTCAGGTTTTTCCTGTTTAAAATTGTGGTTATGTTGCCGCTTAGTGTCAGCAAACTCGATCTGGGGCTAGATTGGAGGAAGTGAAGTAATATAGGTAAGGGAAGAGCTTGGAGCTCGGAGCTGATGCTTGAAAAGTTTTTGCTGGCTCAGATCCGAATCCGATCCGTATACCAATATGTGCAGAAGAATGAAGTCTTCTACTCAGATGGAACGTTATGGTAAGAACATAACTTATTTTTTCGCCACCCAACCTCCTCCGCTCAGTAAAGACCTACCTGGTTATGTCTGTTTCTCAGCAAAGGTGAACAACACTTCACTACCTTGTATCAGGGCAACATCTGCTAAGGCTAAGCGACCGGGACAGTTCTCTTAGCTTCTAAGCTAAATGTAATATTTGTAAGTGGAATTCATGATTTTAAGACTGCTGCTGCTGCCCGGGATCACTATCAGTCCTCACATACTTCAATAAAAATTACATAGAAAGCAGGGATATGATCGTAGCTGTCACTATTTTACCCCAATTATAAACAGAGAACTTGCTAGTAATACAGAGTTGGCACAACAAACGTAGGGCAGCAACTGAAAAGTAGAATTATGAAGCCATTATTGGGCACAATTCTCCCGTGTAGGTACTACCTTTAGACCACTCACCTCTGCTCTGGAAAAGGACAACGTTGCAGCTGTACTTTGCTTGCTTTTTTTTAAACCATGGCAGTATCTCTGTAGCAGAGTCAGAAACCAGCAAACAGATGGAGATGAATGGTCTGTCCAAATAAAATGCAGGATCCAGTAGCAATAAAGTCTGCAAATATCAGAAAGACAAAAGGGGATTGCTACTGCTGAAACCTGTATTTATTTGGGCAGATTAAAGAAAAATTAGATTGGGGATGGAGATGTTATGTAAGTGGCGGTTTGCCATGGAATAATCCGATTGGCTGCCACCTCTTGCTCCTTGCAATGCATACAGAATCAGCTTACAAAGACTACTTGCATACACAGCCAATTTTCTACAGAAAGTTAAATGTGAACATTATGTAACTCCACAATGAAAAGTAAGTTGAGAAAGTAACTGAAAAAGTTAAGGTACTTTTTCAACTTATTTTTTAAAAGTGGAGCTACAATACGCGTGTAAATTTAGGTGTGCTTGTGGAAGGGACTTGGCTGTAACTACATACAATTACTAACATCTCACAGCATGCTCGGATGTAAGTACAGAGGCGCTGTGAGACGGTGATCAGGGTTAATGAGTTAACGATTGATATTGTGATATCTTGGGGAATTCACTTTTCTCCGAGATATAGTGATGTTGAAGTTATTATTATTTTGGCAGCAGAAGTGTGAGGAAAAGTCCCCCCCCTGCAAAATCCTTTTCTAACAGTGAAACAATGAGAAATGATTGTTACTGTTTTGTTGCAAGTCAGTGCTTAGTGATCACACGTCTGCGTGTTGAGTACTCATATGTCCAACTTCTGTCATGAAGGTGACTCTTATTCAGATAGGCATCTATAACATGCAGTCTAAACATAATCATTTTAGATCTTAATTGCAACATTCTTTTCTCAAAGTTATTTTTTAACTGCTCTAAGGGCATAAAAGCTTTGAATTAATTACATTCAAAATAGTCCCTTTTAGTAAGAACACAATTATAATTTTGCGTGCAAGTTGTTCTCAGTTAAGTTTTCAAAAAAATTTCCACCATGAGTCATTGGAGCTGAATTTGCCAAGGATCAGAATCTCTAACTCTACTGAACAAAAAAAATATACTGAAAATGACGCATTTGAAGTCTCCAAACTTATATATTTATTTATTTTATTTTACATTTCTTGACCGGGAAAGTCTGACTGGATACATGTCCATTTTCAACAGAGGCCCGGGGAGAAAAGCTCCAAAGGTAGTTGCAAAAATAAGCATAACAAAAAATATACATTTAAAGTTTACAAGCTCAGTAGAGATATTTGAGTTATACAGTCAAAGAATTGTGATATAGCACACTTAATAAAAACAAATTACATAGTATAAATACATAGGTATTACCAAAATATTTAGTCAGGTTTAGAGCAAGAACATAGCCAATGTTTATTAAGATACTACCCGAGACTTTTCTTAAATTGTGTTAGGGAGGTCTCTCAAGTGATGTCATCAGGCAATGAGTTCCAAGTTTTACCAACAGAATTGGCAAACAGAGAGTTACCAGCAAAGTTTTTGGATTTAACAGTTTGGACTACCAGTCTATTTGATGAGCGAATTGGTCTAAAGTTACAGTGGGGGTAGATAATATTTTTAAGAGCAGGAATATTATCTGGTTGGTTAAGTACTTTGTGAGCCATTATTAGTTGGTTGTACTTTAATAGGCTGGGCAACTCTAGCCAGCCCAGATAGCTTAGGTGTTTACATTGATGAGTTCTGTAAGGCATACCAGTGGCAAATCTAGCTATGTGGTTATAGCAGGTGGAGACTTTATTGAGATCACATTTGTTTAAGTTGTTAAATAAAGGGGAGGCATAGAAAAGGGTAGAGAGTAGATGAGAACGGGCTATGGCTATTCTAGCAGGTGGGGTAAGAAAAGGTTTAATCCTGTATAATGTACCAAGTTTTTTGTTAATGGTTTTAATAGTTTGGTTGACATACTTATCTAATTTGAGGCTGTTATCAACGAAAACTCCTAGAAGTTTTGTGCACACATCAGGATATACTGTGGTACCATTATTTGATTTTATGGAGAAGGGTAAAACAGAGGATCTTTGGGTGGGAGAGAAAAGTAGGAGCTTACTTTTGTTTGGATTTAAAATTATTCTTCGCTCAGAAAGCTAGTTTTCATCTATGTTAAAGGTATTTTGGGTGTCTGCAATACTGGTTAGGAGGTGGCTGAGCAGAGTAAAGTAGAGTCATCTGTGTATTGAATGCAATTAGCATTTGGAATGGCCAAATGGAGGTCATTGATAAAAATGGAAAGCAAAAGAGGACCCATAATAGTTCCCTGGGGAACTCCAAGGGTATTGGCAAGGAGGTTGGATAGTTTATTTTGCCATAGAACGTCTTGTTGTCTATTGCAGAGATATGACTGGAACCACTGGAGAGAATGATTGTCTAAGGAAATTGCTTTCAGGATAGAAATAAGTAGTTGGGAGTTAACCATATTAAAAGTCTTTGAGAGATCTAGAAAAAGGGCTGAGGATGGTCTACTATTGTTTCTGTTATAGTTAATAGTGTCAGAGAAGGTAGGACGGGCTGTGGTGGTACTATGATGTGGTCGAAAGCCATGCTGAGATTTTGCCAGTAGATGGTTCTGGATTTGATAGTGCAGAATCTACTTATGGATGCACTTTGCCATAATTTTAACCAGTGGTGATAAGATAGCTATAGGTCTATAATTGGAGAGTTTGGTGGAGCTACCACCTTTATGGAGAGGTATGACATGAGAAGTTTTCCAGAGAGAGGGGACTGTAGCTTCTGATGTGCTATGGTTGATTGGAAAGAAAACGAGATACGCTATGATGTTTGCAGCTTTTTGCAGGTACTCAGCAGGGAGATGATCAGCAGATGGGGTTGTAGGTTTTAGTTTTTTGATTAGGGAACAGATAATGGATGTAGAAACTGGAAGGAGGCTAAAGGAGAACTGGGTACTGGGAATGGGAAATTGTAAGTTAGAGGAACACATAGCTAGCTGACTGGCTAGGGCCTGGATAGTCTCAGTGAAGAAATTATTAGTTATTAGCAATGTCCTCCAATGGTTTATCTGTGGAGGCTGAAGGAACAGGTGTGGTGGTTTGACCTGGGTGCAGTAGTTTATTTATACCTTCCCAAAATATTTGAGTGTATTTTTCATTTCTATTCTGAAGATGGAAGTAGTAGTTTTTTTATCCAGTAAAATAGCTGTTTTAGTCTCATTCCTAAGTTGCCGAAATTTGTTATGAGCTTGAGGAGATTTAGTGGAATGCCACGTGGCCCATACCTTATTTCTGAGTGAGATTCTTAATTTGGTTTCCTTAGAAAGCAGTGGAGCAGTTTTTGCTTCAGTCCTAATGGTGCGGGCAGGAGCATGGGAGTTAAGGATGGCCAGGAATTTTTCATTAAAGTAAAAGACAGCTTCATCTAGGGGTAAGTTTTTCAGGGGGGACCAATTGCATAATTTACGTTCCTCTTGAAACTTGGTAGGGTCAAAGTTCTTATTATTTCTAACTGTTCTGTAGGTGGACTGGTGGGAGTTATTGGTTTTGTGTTTAATTATATAGGTGAGAAAGTGATCACTGAGTTCATCTGGGAGAGTTCCAAACGTATACAATTGGGGGTGACTATTGATAAGAATCCAGTCTAATATACTTTCTTTGCTATTCAATTTGTCTATCCTGGTGGAGGAGGATATTATCTTTGCAAATCCATATAGGTTAATATGGGTAGTGGGAGATTCTGAGGAACAGGTGTTCCAGTCTATGTTAAAATCACCAAGTACTATAGTTTCTTGGGGATAGTTACTAGATAATCACTGGAGGATATCTTCAAGGGTTTTGGTATTATTCCTTGGAGGAATGTAAATACAGACCATATTTATGCTTTTGTTATTATTAATCCTAAGTTTGGTAGAAAGAATTTCTGCATTGTTGAGCTGAAGAGGTTGTATGGTGTCAGTAGTAACAGAGTTGATTTGAAGAGTACAGCTACTCCACCTCCTTTCCTGGTAGCATGGTCCAATCTAAGTATATTATTCCCTGGAGGTAAAACTTCAATATCTGAGGTTGTTGGTTTTAACCAGGTTTCGGTTAGACACAGAATATCAGGAGAGTGGATTGTTAAGAGGGAATGTAGGTTATGTACCTTATTATTTATACTTCTAATATTTAGATGGAAAGCCAGGAGGGAGTTGGGGGACCTATTTACTGACAGTCCCAAATCTATGGTCGCACCAACTTGAAGAAGGGGGAAATTACCACAAAAAAGGGCATTACTGCTAGCATGTATCACCTACAACGATTTTCTTTGGAAGAGCTCCCATCCTTGGCATCTTGAACCTCTGGCAGTCGATACTCAAAATCATTCTTCATTCACCAGTGTGGTAGCCTTTCAAAAAATTCAGGCTCAAGAAAATTATACTATCAGAGGTGTGTGTGTGTTTGCAGTTTGTCAGCTAAAGGCTAGGATTCATAGACCTTGGTGCAGATTTTTGGTGACTTCTCTGCATTAAGCATCTCCCTGATAATCAGACATGGATTAGGCATCGAATACCACTGGAATACCAATCAAAGGGATGCATAAGGAAATTGAGATTCAGCAATAATGGAATAAGCAGGACTGCTGTGGCAGGAGCAGCGTTACCTAGGGTTTGTGACCATTATGACAGATGTCATAAATAAGACAGGCTAGCATGACTGAGTAAATTTATGGTCATATGTGCAATATAACCTTGTGTAGCTGCATCTAACACTAATCCAGCACCAGAATGTCAGCAATAGTGATCACCAGATATATATGAATGTGGGTGTGCAAAGCAAAGTGTCAACCCTGTTCACTATATAATTGGGGAAGAATTAGGATATATATATATATAAGATAGGGGAAAGCAGCAAGCAGAAGTAAGCATACAGGAGTAGCCATAAGGTATGAAAGGTGGGGGAGGGGAGGAAGGGTATTTTATTCCAAGGAAATAACCCCTTTTATAAGATTTACAAAAGAAGAATAGATGGAGAGGGTAGTAAGTGATGGCTGTGGATGAAATAGAGGGAGAAGGGCAAGTAACAGAGCCATACAGGCAATCACAGAACTCAGGTGGTTCACTAAACAAAAGAAGGTGGGAAAGGACAGTGGATGGACAGAGACATACAGAGGTTGTGAAGTGGTGATGGACAATGAATAAGAAATAAAGGACATAAATGAGGAAGGCACTTCTGTGTAGTCTATGGCAATGGTAGGTCCTAACATGATTGGTTAACAGTGCAACCCAAGGGACAACAAACCTCCTTATCAGTCACATAAGTGGCTAATTTTATGAGCTGGTTGCTCTTTAAGTGGTGCCATGAGCAGGGCCTGATGGTTGTGTGACTTTAGAAGGTAATTGCTGAGGTGGACATCCAGTTTTGGCCCACCTCAGCAGCTACCAGCCTAGGCAGCTGACATCAGAAGAGTCCACTTTCAAAAGAGTATGTGTTTCAAAGTCATATGTTGAGCCATGGCTACAACACAGGGCATTAACTGTAGGATGTGCAGGTGGGTAACACAGGGACAGATAGCTGCTATCCACACCACTGTGGAAATGGTGAGCATATTCCATAGCTTGCAGGATGATGGTGACCAACTACACTGTGACACGGAGAACAGGAAGAGGGAAAAAACATGGCTCAAGAAAAAAGACACACCTTGAAACTTCCTGCTTTCTGGCTGTGCAGAGCATGCAGTTCATGGCAGTGGGAGGATGCAGATGTAAGGCAGTAAGGCACAGGCTGTCCCAACTCAGAAAATACAGACCATTCCTGAGACAACATCATTAGCATCTGTGGCCATATGGAGTACCATCCATGACTATAGTTGTTCTCCATGTCATGGCTGCTACCGCTGCTTTTCCTAGTCAACACCAGGGATGCCTCACCAAGATGTTCTTGTATGGTCCCATAGTTCTACATATTCCCCATCACTTGTGATCCCACAGCCTGACACCCTGTTTAGGGCATGGATGGTGATGATGCCCATCAGCTCAACTTGTGAGACACCCCATCAGGTTGTGTGCATGGTCACACACACACACACACACACACACACACACACACACACACACACACACACGCACACACGCACACACACACACACACACACACACACACACACACACACACACACACACCATGCTCTTTCTTCTTGCCAGGGACTGCATCAGGCCTTGTCATCACAAGTCAACACAGAGGGCATTGCCAGTGCTTGTATCATGGCAGCTGAACCCCACCAGTGGAAGATGTGATAGCTGACTCTGCACAACCTCCCAGAATACATGGCTACTCTTATGACCCTAAACCATATTGTAGCATTGAAGTCCCATGCCAATGCACTCTAACTGTACATGTAATAAAGATTGTGCCTTGCATCCCTTCTATAGTGATATCTATTACACAGCAAGGACAGTCCATGTACTGCCCTGCATATATGAGGTATAATAAACGTCCATCGTTTTATTCTATGTGGCCAGTCTCATGGCCCACAGTTGTCGACCAGATGCCACATCTTTGTTACTGTTGCAATACATTGTGTTATTCTCTACTGCTGTGTGTTCCTCGTTTGAATCTCCACCCTGTTCTTCTTTTTCTAGGACTGGTTTGGAAGGACCTGCAAGATGTTTACTTGCTGCTCCAGCTGTTTGCACAACGTCATGTTGTGCAGCATAACACATGCTACAGATGTCTTGCTGAAGTTGTAAGAACTGTATTGCAGTGACTCTCCAAGGTGTCTGTAGACATCAGCAGCATCCTTTTAGTAGTCCAAATTCACTTTGTACTATAGTTCATGCTTCCACGTTTGCTGTGCTGTAGGCCATTTCCTGCATGGTCCAAGGCTGTAGGACATATCCTGCAACACATAACAAACAATTAGATTATGTGTGACCTGCCCTCCACTTGCATGTTATCTGTGTGTGTAGTCCTATCTATCTAGCATGGGTGTGTATACCTACCAACTATCTGACCCTGTAGGGCGGCGCAGTGGTGCAGCGGTTAATGCTGTCGCCTCACAGCAAGAGGTTCTCTGGTTCGATTCTCGGCTGGGGTGCCTTCTGTGTGGAGTTTGCATGTTCTCCCTGCGTTCGCGTGGGTTTCCTCCCACATTCTAAAGACATGCGTCTGGAGCATTTCTCCCCGGGCCTCCGCTGAAAACAGGATCTGTGGAACCTAGTCGGACTTTCCTGGTCAACAAATGTTAAATAAATAAAATAAATAAATAAAGGAGTCCCCAGTAGTAACCCTTGACATAGGTTGGGTGTGTGCCAAATGTGTCAGTCATATGAACTTTCCAGATGGTGCATAGATACATTGTAAACATTGTTCAAAACATTACAGATCACCTTGTAGTTCAGGTAGTAGAAGACCTTCCTGTTCTTGTATTGCAGTCCCTCTGGACCATGTGGGGCCTTGAAGGCAATATGTGTGCAATCTATGGGCCCCAGGACCTTACTGGAAATGGACTATACTGTAAAATGTCTGCATGATACTGTTTCCCCCCATTGCTGTTCTGTTGAACCAGAAATGCTCCTCAACATACTGCATACGTCTCAAGTATCCAGATTTTCACAGAATGTCCAGATGTTTGATTCATATATTTGGTCTGCTTCTCATATTTTTGTCATATCATTCAGGATTGAAGTCACTAAGTAATGAACATTTGAGTTTCAGAGTTCATATCGTACAGTCAGAAAAATGTATGTGAATGCAAAACATGTTATTGTCCCTGAGTTGGAGCTTTTGTCCCCAATTCTTTTTGGTATTGTCCAGATTTCTTGTGCTTAGAGTTTGAAAGGTATTGACATGATGTATCATAATGTTGAGGAAATGATTTAGGATTTACAAGACTAGTGCCTGCAGTATCACTGATATGACCCCCTTGTAAGTCCCTAGAGCATCCCTGTAGCTAAGATGATTAAAGCAGTGTATCTTTGTAGCTATAGGAGTGGGTACATCATGCATCCCTTCTCATTTCCTCTTGTGGTAGACACAGTATAGCTAGGTTTCTTAGTCTCCTTGTTAGAAGACTTTCTACAATCTGCTGGTGCATGTACTGGTGGTATATCATATGCTGTCTGCACCTTCTCCTTGGTCCTGATGGGCATGACCATAACATCACAGACGTTGGCTCCAGTGGTGGCCGCTAACACATTCTGCTTTGCTACTACTATTACTAGCTTTGTTGCGATCATGTACACTGTGAATTTCATTCTCAAAATGGTGTGCACCACTACTCACTGCATCCATTTTATACATTTCTAAATCGATCGTTCATATTTTGTCTCATCTGTTACATACTTTTTCTGGTTCACTTGCATGGGGTTTCTCATTTACATGGTATTATGTAGGCATTAACGTCTGCCGCATACAGTGCAATTTGACTGTGTGTCTTAGAATCACCTAGATCTCATGCATGACCTCTATCCAATCTAATTTTCATTATTAACTGCACTACGTCTATGAATCCCAGCCAGAACAGACTATTAATATAGTGCCATTTTGTACCCAGTAAAGTAGCATTTATCACTTGAACCCCTAATTTCAATTAACATTTGCCTTCACAGCAATTGTTCCTCCACTTGAGTGCCATTTTTCCCCATTTAAAAGTTTCAGTTATTGAATAACAAAACTGAAGTACTGGGTTGCCACATTTCAATGACAACACAACACCTATTATGCATTCTCCCCTTCCTGCACTGCACTTGGCCAACATGGCTAGAGTTTGCCCAAAGTTGAAAGTCTGCTTAAGTAACCAAAATACATTTTTCTTCCTTTGATATATTCCCTTTTATCACATATTCTCCAGTGTATGTATGGGTTTTTATGGTTAACTACCTCAGCAATGTCCAGGTAGTCATTACATTGCACCACAAGAACAGAGTTCTCACAAAATCCAGTAATTGTTCAACTTTTGTAGCTCTTCATTGCCTTCCAGGCTGAGGTGAACAATAATATCCCTTCAGGGAGAACACTTTCAGAAGCACTGAAAATAGTCATTTTCATTTATGTCACTTATACTCCTTTTTGGTGGTTAAAGGAGATACTACACTCATAATTGTGTCGTGATTTTCAGTAGGCTGAGTTTAGCGCTTTCGTCAGAACAGTTTCCAACTTCTTCAGAACACCAACATACAACAGTGTAATGTTTAAATAGGTATATCACAGTCACATGATACTAAAACCACTCCCTTCTGTACAATTTAAAAATACAGTCTTCCAAAAAAAGGGATGTTTTTACATAGTTCCAAACCTTGCTTGTTACAAAAAATACGTGTATAAAAACACATGCATACTGTATGGACAAAAATAGCAGCATTGTGATAGCTAAAAAATCTCATAAACACAAATCTAAGAAAAAGTATATTCAGCCTTTAGTTTCAAAACACTGCTGATCGAGGCAGATTCACTTAGTCCAGGGGGCTGCAGTGCATTACTCCTGAGTTGCCAAAAGTTGTGACTGTGATGTGCCTATTTAAACATTTCACTGTTGTATGTTGATGTTCTGAAGAAGTTGGAAACTGTTCTGATGAATTTGGAAAATAAATAATTATTTGAAAAAAAAAAGAAATTGTTCTGATGAAAGGGCTAAACTTTTATTAAAGTGGAGTTGTGCAGTTCATGGTCCGCTCTGTTTTATTGTTTTTATTATCAGTGTATTTTGTGCTTTTGTGATTCAACTGCATTAATATTTGACCTCTGTCTAGTGCAGGTAAGTAGATATTAACTGTTGTTTTTATGATATTAATTTATATAGATATAATTTTCACATTTTCTAAATATTGCAACAACCAAGTAACACAGACAGAACTCCCTAGCCTCATATGAAAACTCTCAGCTAGATGAATAAAATGGTGTTGACAGTATGTGTGTAACTAGTTGCTGAGATATTGTAAGTTGTTTACAAAATATTACAAATGTAATAGTTACTGTGTTACTGTGATTTATAACATTTGTTTTAGACCTAGAACTTAAAGAATTCTACCACTATAAAATAGCGTGTGCTGAGCAATTTATCCTGTGTTTATTCTCGACAAAGCAAATTCTCCTCCAGTGCCAGATCCCTCCCAGGGCTAGCCTTAAGTGGTGTCATAATTAAAGAGTTCCATGCTGCCCCTCCTTGTCCACTGCTCTACACTACCCCCCACGTGCTTCCTCATAACAGCCTCCTCACATCATCTAGGTTATGTTTTTCTTCCTTTTTCACATTTTGTCTTATACTTTCAGGTTTTCCTGCATTCTTTCAACACATCCTGACTGAAACAGACTGTACTGTACAGCTTTGGAGGAAGTAACTGAATCAAGCCATTTGCAATACCCCCAGAAGCCATAGGGAATCCAGATGTCCTGAGGTCCAGTTTAGAGTTTTAGTCCAATCTTTTTGATTCAGTGATGGCCTGAACAAAACTCATGTCTAGAGGAAAGAAATTTAGTTTTAGTCTTCAACTTTTCTTTTCCTCCATCTTTTGAGCACACCCCAGTTGTCCAAGAGTGCAGTCTGATAACCATAGAGCACACACATATTTACACTCTGCATGGTAGCCATATCTATCACAAGGTGACATGATTTTTTTTTCACTAAAACACACACAGATACTGACACTGCCCTGATGAGCCAGGTAGGTATATTTCAAGGCACAAAAACACACATACTGCACAAACAGGAGGCATGCCAGTTCACATATGTCAAGACTTTTAGTGTAGGAGGAAAGCAGAACAAATGACTAAACCCATACAGATACAGGACAGCACAAACTTCTCACAAAACAACCCATAGCCAAGAACACAGGTTTGTAGATGCGTCAAGGTGAATTTTAGAGTTTTTGTCCCCGACCTTTGACTAAATGATGGTCTGAACAAAGGCTATATCTACAGAAAGATCTATTCTTACTTTATTCACTTCTCTACTGCAAACTTTCAACGCACCCTAAATGAACAAACTGTACTGTAGGAGCTGTGGAAGAAATAACTGAACTAAGCCAGGGAAGTGGAAGCTACTACCCCCCAGAAAGCAGAAGGTTCTAGATGCTTTGAGGTAAATATTAGAGCCCCCACAACCTTTTAACCAAATGAGGGTCTGAGCAAAAACCATGACTATGGAAAAAATTAGTCTTATTTTATTCTTTCAAAGAATTATATGAGTTTGATCTAAGGCTTAATGTTCAAAGCTGGCAAAACACTATTTCCCAATAAACTTAGAAGTCAGATGTTTGTGAGGATAAATAAATCTTATCTGGGAATAATGCCTGCCTCTCATCCTTCTAAAAAAAAAGCTGGTCACTTTCTTTATATCCTTCTGCTGATAGTCTGGAATAAAAGTGAGGAAGTGGCCACCAGAAGCATAGCAATGGTGGGATGAGAGGGGCAGTGGTCCGGATTGCAAAGTGTTGATTGGGCACATCCAGTCGTTGATTATCACAAACACTCTTTAGCGCAATACCTGCTTTTAAAAGCCAGTATTGTATCTGCGGTCAGACCTGAGTGCTGCAGCTCTCTGAGCGTGGAGCAAATTGTTGCAGCTGTTTGCCAAATTTGTAGCAAGCAGTTTGCTACAGTTTAAAAGGAGTTTTTTTTTCTCTCTAAAACATGAGTACTAAACTGCTTCATGCTGACAGGGTATAAACTATAGCAACTGTTAGCTACATTTGTAGTAAGCGGTTTGCAACAGTTTAAAAGAAAGTGTGTGTTTTTTTTTTTTTTAACTAAAGCCTGAGTGCTGTAGTGCTCGGTGTAGGCAGGGTATAAACTGGAACAAAGAATATTTTTTTTAAATAAACTGTTGTAGGGGAAGGAGGGTTGGGGCAGGGCACAGAAACGTAACCTGAATGGCTGGGGCAGGAGGGAGGGCAGAGCATGTTGTGCATCTGGCCACCTGGTTGGTATGCCTGTGCCAGTGGAAGAAATGGCATTTGTTTTCTTTTTTTGCTTTTCAGTGAAAGAGATTGTTGGTGGAGGGGGGAGCTAAAAAAAGGCATTTCAGTGTATTGAAGAGAGGGTGGGGAGCTGGTTTGTGATATCAGCACAGGGCGCAGATTGAACCAGTTATACCTCTGGTGGCCACAGTCATACTTCAAATTGTTGCAGTCTTACATATGTACAGCTCACATCCTCCTTTTTTCCTCAAAAGGCAGCCACCTTCTGTGTACCCATTTGATCCAAGGCTGGGACTAAAATGAAAGAACAAATGTTTCTGCATCCTGCTGTCAGACATACTAGTATATATGTATATTATATATATATATATATATATATATATATATATATATATATATATATATATATATATGGGTCTAGGACACATGCTCGACTCGCATATGTCCGAATCACAAAACATCGAACACATACACGAAAGCGCTTAACATCGAAAAGCACTTCCGTGTATGTGTAGTTCAAAAAAAAATCTATGCTTCTGCAGAGGGGCTTTGCCCCCCCCCTGCACCCCCCACCCCCCTACTTTATTATTGTTACTCCGAGATTGCACTACAATGGGGAAAAGGGAATTTTCCCTTACCCGCACTGTAGTCCCTTTCTATGAAACAGGCACACATACACGGACGTGCTTGTTGATGTTAAGCGCTTTCGTGTATGTTTGTTCGATGTTTTGTGATTCGGACATATGCTAGTCGAGCATGTGTCCAGATCCCATGTATATATATATATATATATATATATATATATATATATATATATATATATATATATATATATATATATATATATATATATATATATATATATATATATATATGTATATATACACACACACACACACACACACACACACACACACACACACACACACAATGCCTCCTTACCCTGCCACCAAAATGTAACCAGCAGTAGACTTGTATGATTTTTTTTTTATTATTATGAAGTGGAAAAATAATGATCCCAGTAATGAATTCCAGTCTGTTGCTCCCAGATAATGCACTGCCCCCTAGACAAGCTATAGCAACCTTCTGTGCAAGCCTCTTGAGATTTGTTTGTGAGAAAAGTTTATCTGTCTTTACCATCTCTAGGCCCCACACAAGTTAACATTTGAGATTTAATTATGAAGAAAGAAAAATAAGTAATGACTACATTGTTCATAGCTGCCACAGAAACTGTAAGGACAGTCTGTATATTTATGAGCTTTCCCAGACTTAGACTAGCTGGGACATGGTTAAAAGGTTCAGGATGGGGCTTCTCTGTTAAGCCTCTGTGGAAATCCCTTTATACATCTAGGGGTGTGGGAGCCATCAGGTGCCCCAGGTGCTCTGATGGTGCAGATGTTCTGCAATGTATCTATGCCTTATTTTTATTTGCTTGTTTGTTTACTGCTACCCAGAAAAGTGCATGTGCCCTCCAATACTGCATGTATCCATATCAACAGATAGAATTAGTGATAAAATTAGTGATGATTTTTTTTTAACACATGCACATTAACACCACCTTTAACAAGCCAGGTCTGTCCCAAGATGCAGTAATGCATTTTTACACACATTCACACACTGCCCCAGCAAGACTGGTCTATCACAAGACACTAGCACATAAACACTCACTCACACTGCATGCTTCTGTTCTTCCATTTATTGCTATTGAGTTGCATCTGACTCCTGTATCGACCTCTTGGGATGGTCAGTGCTAACAACAAAGTTTGCTATGCACATACAGTAATACAGTAGTTCATAAGGCCTTTTGCCCATATCACATTCAGCACCCACAGACAACTTAGGGTGACCAATCCAGCTGCAGTATGTGTCTGAGATGTTTGTGGAAACCTGAATACTCAGAGAAGGCATACACAAATGCAGTGAGGACATGCAGAGTCCAAAGAGAAGGTATTCCAGCCAAGAACTGAATAAGAGAACTTCTTGCTGTGAAGAGACATTACTCACTATATCAATGTGCCCACCCTACCATAACCTACAGGCAAATTGGTTAAATGCCAGTTCACTTAAGGCAGATATTTGGGATGTTAAAGAAAACTAGAGCAGCTGTATAAAACCTACTCAAAAAACAGAGTAGACATACAAACACCACCCAGAAGGATCCACAAGCAAGTACTCAGAGAACAAAGCATTGGGATTCGGCAATGCTGTTCACTGCACCATGATATTTTAAGTTTCTGCAACTATGCCACTGATCAGTTAATTTTATAAACATTCTGCCCAGACCCCTCCAACAGACACCTGAAAGATTACCTATTTTTGTTTGACTGATGGAAAATGAAAGGAATTATCAACTTGCTCATGTTAGATATATCTCAACCTCCCCCCAACGGGTATGCATACATGAGTAGGTTACAGCAATTATCACTTTACCCATATTTTAACAGAATACAATACACTGAGTGACACTCCATCTGCCAAGCCAGTTCAGTGGCCATTTAAATGTGATCAAACCATTGCAGAGTACGAGACTTACTGAGCCACAGGCTTTTCCCCTGTATATTTACTGATTAAGCCCATTGGACAAATTTCTCTTTTTCATGGAGTAACCCTGGAGAATATTTGGTTAAATGATGTGCTCAGAGTCACAAAATGGGCACATGAAAAAGGAATCAAACCCTGTACCTTAGAGCTGTAGCTCTCTACTGTAACTGCCAGACCACTCCAGCAGACATCCTAGTTATTGTGTACGTCAGAAGTCTGACTAATGGAAAATCGAAAGAAGCAAAGGTCAACTTTCTCTACTTAATTTTATGTCTGACTACAGTAAAGAAAAAAATGCCCAATACTAGCCCCCACAATCTTACAGCAATCAGCAACAGTATAACTATTTTCATCCTGTTAGTGAATGAATCGGGGACAAAGTAAAAACTAAAGCAAAATCAGAGACAGGATTTAAAATATTGCCCTTATATTTTAAAGACATTGTTAGAATAATGAGGTTTGCATCAGTGTACACTTTCTGAAGGACATGTAGTCTGAAACTCAGATGTATGTTATTTGGTGACTGGGGTCCTTAGCAACTTATCAAAAAAAAAAAACACATATTTTAGGAGGATTCAGAACAGACCAAAAATAACAGGGAAAATCAGTGACATTCTTTAATGTAGCTTTTCAACAAATGTGCACTGCTTCATTCCACCCCTGAATGAAAAATTAAACACAAATTTTTATTGGCTACTTTCATACTGCATAATGCATACTGCATTGTCTCCCACTGCCTATATTAATCTGGTTGCCTGGCAGGGCAATTAAAAAAAAAAAAAGACTTACCTGGTAACTATGTAGCTTGTCCAAAATGACCTACACCCAACTGCTGTTTTACTTTTTCTTGCAGCCATTTCCTGTTATTCCACAGTTCAAAACTTCCACATTTTCAGCTTGCTCCTACGCACAAGCTACACTGATTCATTGCATAGCTTGTGTGTAAATTATGTCTTACCCTATCCTGGTAGCAGTGTTTTCTTTTTTCCCCTTTTCCTGCATAAGACAAACAAAATAAATAAAATGAGTATTTCATAAGTGTCCCTAGCTGAATGTAGGTGACCACCCAGTTATCCTGTGTGTAAGGCAGACTATGACCCCACCATTTTTTCATGAAAGTGCAAAGTTTATGATTGCATCGGGACTAGTACATCTCAGTGAAGGCAGTTCATAAAGCTAGATTATTAGATTCAAATCTCAGTAACAGACCGTTTATAGGCTACTGCCGATTGCCTGTATTCCCTGCAGTGTATTCCAAAAGGAGCTTCCCTGTTGGAAGAATCAGTTGATTACCTATAAAATTAGACAAGTTCCTGTACTTATTCAGCCGAACAATGACCATTCTAGATGGAGATCTGCACCAAAGGGAATCATATGATAGAACAAGAGACTGTCTTCATCAGTGAGTCAGAGGTAACTGCATCTAATTTGAATATAAGGTTCAGGGAATGTCCATAACAGGGCGTGGTACTGATAACCAGCTGAACAAACCCAAATACCTGTATAATATCCAGAAATGATTTAATAAATCCCTACATGTGAATTATAAATTCTTTAACTCCTGTGACTCACCCAGATATTAAAACCACCTCAAACTCATTGGTTTGGACGAGGAAACACTGAAATTATTTCATCAATTACCTCCTGTAAAAGTATCCTCACTCTACGTGGTGAATGGTAGCTTATTCCTTCATCCATATTTGTAGGTGTTGATATCCCAGCTAGACACAGGGGTCACTTCTAGTGTCTCTTTCTCATCAGCAAATACAGTAATGTTTACTCAGTTTTCCACAAGGACACCTGTACCCGTTTTAGGAAACCTCAACTCCTCATCTGTAATCTTAACACAGTTGTCTTCCATCCTAGATGGGTCCAGGGTCTTCTGCATGCTTCCCCTCCTATGGATAGATGCAAAAATAGTCAAGGAGAAGCATACCCAAATCTTACAGCTGAAAGGTGGCTTGAATGTGTATCTTGTAACAGGAATTCAGAGGATCCATGATATAATTCTGTGTGACCCTGCAGTCTCAGCATCAGAGCAGTGTTTCACCTAAATCTTCTGAATCTCATTTTGATGATTACCTACTGACAGCAAACATGACTGTATTATTTAGGGGTCTACTACAGCTAAAAAAAAAAAAGAGGCAAGAAAGCCAGCCACCAGAATCATACAAGAGAAAGTGGCATAGATTTCCAGTGTGGACAAAGCAATAAATGTTAATCCATTGAGTGCCATGCATTGGTTGTCTTGGAATACTTGATATCTTGATTGTTCCTCCACAAATATAACCCTGCTAGCATTGCCAACATATTTCCCTTGATATGGCCTACTGGCTTCCATTTGAGACCTTCATACAGGAGTGTGTCACTAATGTGTTGTGTGAATTGGTGCAGTCTGCTGGCACTAAGTTTCTTTCCTAGAAAACTATGCTTTTGGTAGTCACTGTATCTGCCAAGTTAAGCTCAGAATTACAGACTTAAATGTGTACACAATTATTTGGTTTTCCACGTATTTAAATATGTGGGAGCAAGACTGCTGGGATGCTGAGCATTAGACCAGTTGTGGGTGCTATTGGGAAAATCACTCTAAAGATAGGAGAGAGGAAAATAGGAAGCCCATATGTTAAGAGTTTCTAGCGGATGCGTTTCTTCTCATTCAGGTATGTACATTTAAGGTGTCAATTAACCTAGGTGACCCGGTTTCATTAGCTGCACAGGTGCTAGAGGAGCCAGATAGAGAGGATTAGGATGAGTGGCCACCTCTGGCTCACCTGTCCAAGTGGCAGAGCTGGCAACTCTGCCTGCTGCAAGCCTACCAAAGATTGGAGGCTGGGTGTGCCAGAATGTGGCATGCAGGACCAAAAGACACATGCCCATCAATCAGCATGAGTGTTGCAACTGGGGAATATGTCCATGTGTCAGGATTAAGTATAGTATGTGGTCCAGAATTGTGTGAAATCTGCACATAAAAGGCTGCTGCTAGCATAGCATGAATTAAGGCAGTTGAGCAAATAGAAAACCCCTAATGACTGCCTGAATGACAAGAGCTGGTGCTGAGCAGCCAGCAGGAAGAAAAAAGACCTTGAAAACATATTGTGACACAGTGCATGAGTGTACAGTTGGAGAAAGATATTTATGTATTCTGAGGTAGTATAAACTGTTTTTGTACACTGTACATCTAGCAGAATGATAAAATATAATGTGTGAATAGAAGAAATGCCTCGTCTGGACTCATGTAGTGTGTTGACTTTGGTAAATAAAAAGGTTGTATCTGAATATAAAATAGAGTTCTCTAAATAAGCAGTAATAGTTTGTGCTCATGGTGATAAATGGAAATACAACTAATAGAGGTGGAATTACATACCACTTTTGGGGTTAATAAATGTGTTCTCTCTAATCTGGTGCATGACATGATTTGGGGTAAAAGGTTTCCTCAGTTTATGGAGTTGTCACAATATTTGTGAGAAAGGACCCAGTTGAGTTCAGCAGGTAAAGATTCAAGCAAGAAGGGTTAGGTTAATTTCAGGGGGAAAATTGTTATAATTGTCCTGAGCATGAACAAACTGATTGTGAAGTGATACCCATTTCTGAACGTAAGATTAAGTGGAGTCCATCTGAAATAGATATTACTGTACTATTTTAGTGAATGAAAAGTCAAGCTTCTCAAGAAGTTGATGATCCAGTGGATCTTACTGTTACTTCCATTATCTTTAAGAGATCACTGGGAAAACTTGACCCTTTGAGAAGCTATGAAAATGTATAGTTGTCTAATGTATGCTTTTCTTCTATAAGTCCTAACACTACTTATGCACAGTCTGAGCTTAAGCATGACCTCCTCTATTCAGATGAGGAGAAGAAGTATAAACTCATGAAGCATTTACTGGTATCTCACATTTTAAAGACCTAAAGGTAGCCTGCAGCTATGTGTTGGGGGGAATGTTGAAGTACAGAGAAAAACAGAGAGAGCCAAAAGGCATCTCCAAACTTTGCATTTTGAGGTCTGTTAGTACCTTGTCACTTACTGAGGCATCCTTAAGCATCAGTAAGGGGCATGCACATTGGGAAGGATAACAAGTACGCACACAGTAAAGTACAATTTCCCTTAAGAGCACACAGAGATCACAGTCAGTCTGGGGCTGGTTTCTCCCTTTCTCTCCAGATCCCCAATAAGACTCCCCACTGGCACAGCTATAGGGTACAAATCTCAGCCGAGTGGTCAAGTCAAAACCTCCAGCACCCTCTCTGTCCAACCAGTGCTTTGTGTTCCTGCCCAAGTAGCTGACACACACACACACTTTGAGATATGAAATATATACAAACACACAGACACTCCTGAGGAAGGCTGGCACAGGATCTTCAGCTATGCCCTCTTCTGCCCAGACTATAAGGTAGAAATCACTGCCACCAAGCACTACTTATCAGCTACTATAAGGCCCTTCCCAAAGGGTGATAAATTCCACTGTGTGCTGTTACTGTTATCCAAATAGTAAGTGTAACCCAGGCCCAATGCTATTGGAGTGGTGTATACAGTATCACCAAATATATGCATGTACTCTAAGAGCTTAAATTATCTCTACACAAAACAGCCACACTTGAAAGTTTAAAAATATTCAATCGTAAATAATAAAAACACAAGACAATACTCATCAATTCAACATAGTGCTAATAGAGAGTTCAAAAATCACAGGAAAATACTTTAAAGCAATATTGTAGGATAGTTTGACATAAATATAGAAAACAGCTAGACTAATCTGGCTGTAGTCCTATCTGTCTCTAAGAGAAACTATGTTCTAAATTCTACTTACAGTGCAAAGTGCTGGTGAGTTGTTCTCAGCTCTGAAGACAAATACAAAATGCTCACTCTTTCTCTCTGAAAAAGTATTAAATTGATAATACACATTACTGCTGAGTCATTTCAGATTACATCATTCTTGACACTTCTACCAAAGTTTCCCAGGCTCACAGAACTTAAAATTTTAACATTTCTTTTTGTAATCTACACATGCCAGGAAGCCACAACAATAAATGACACTTTACATGTAAAACCTAGTAATTATCTCTGTCTTAGAGCATTTGAAAGAATTTCCTAGTCCAGACATTGTCTCCTAGCTTGAGATCAGTCATAAAATGCTTTACTCATCAGCTTTCTTCCAGCAGGGTGCACTGTGGTTACATTTTTGAAACTCAGAACATAACACAGTTTTCTTACATTTGTTACACAAGCCTGTGAATCATATTAATATTTACAATGACATAGAATTATTTACAAAATTCTATCTAGCCCAGCTGGCAGCCTTCACATACCATATCAATTCTGTGAAATATTT
The DNA here is from genome assembly GCF_019279795.1 of Protopterus annectens. Lineage (NCBI taxonomy): Eukaryota > Metazoa > Chordata > Ceratodontiformes > Protopteridae > Protopterus > Protopterus annectens. Next base: position 1,243,273,447 of record NC_056728.1, on the reverse strand, counting down.
GGAAGAGGCTCATTAACCCCAGAAGTTCAGCTGTAATAAAAATGCTTGGTTATGGAACTTTCATCCTGGAGATGAGGTGTTGGTTTTAGTTTCAATGGTAGAAAACATTTTGGCCAAACAGCAAAGGCCCTGTGAAGTTCTTGAAAAAGGTTGAAGTGTTAACTATAAACTAAGACAGTAGCTATAAAGTTGCACAATCTAGAAAACATGAACAGAAACAAATGTACCATATGAGTGTTCTAAAATCCTGAAGGAAAGAGAGCATCTTTAATACAGGTTTGTCCACTGAAAATCTGTTGAATCAAAAGCCCGAACCAGAAATACAAATTTATCAGGTTCTGCCCATACATCAGTTTAAAAAACAGCACAGGAGTTAGTTCATCAAAACAAGGGCATATTTTTGGTTGTACCAGGTAGGATCACCTTGAGGCAAGAATATGCTAGAAAAAAAAAAAGTAAGGCTCAGCCTTTTAGAAGTCCTGAGGACTAAAGGCAGGTCCTTAGTCAAGAAATCCTAAAAATGCTGCAAGGAGGGTTAATAGAAGAATCTTGTAGTACTTGGAGTAGTACTTTTGCTACAGTACCTGTCGCTTGTTCCCTATTCCATGGAAGACAAGCAGGCGAGGTAGTTTATTTAAGATGCTTTATTGTGTAGAAGCATCAGTATGGATAACTGCATCATTAAATATAAACAAACTGATTAACAGATAGAGTTTACACACATGCATGCTTACATCTCAACAGCTTACTACAAAATGGCATTCTGTCCCTGCACTTGCTCAGTAATCAATACACTTAGTACACGCCCACAGGAGGTTTGTTAAAGAGATATGCACACTGATCTACATCCTCCCTCTTAAAAGATTGCCCTTGATCAAAATAAGATTGCAGTTAGGCATGCATCAGTGTAGACAATCAGAAAAATAAACATAATGCTCAGGTTGTTCATATTGTTTGTCCAAGTCGCTGTATATCTGGAACATGGTCTGGAGATTCGACTTGATTTTGTGACATAACCATCATGACTGGACTTAGCGACAGGGACAGGTTTCGGTGAACAGCTCATCTCAGGATTCATCACAGGAATGGAAAGAGTTTCTGGAACTGCCTTAGGAACTGGAACACCAGACAACTCACTCTAAGACAGAGTCTTTTTCATGGGCTATATGCTGTAGTACAGGTTTGGATTTGTATCAAATGTTTCCAATTCTGCCTGAATTCTGCTCCTTGTGATTCCATGATGTATGATCTCGGCTGTGTGCAGATGTTCTTCACGACCTCAAGCTGACCTTTGGATGATGTTCATCGTGCATACAGCTGCAGTAATGACAGATGGGTTTTCAGCCGTCAGGCAGTCCCTCGGTCGGCCGAATTCCAAAGTCTTGGTCCGGCGTCGGTTGTTGTCGCTTACTCTTCTGACGTCAGGAAGGCCAGAGTATATAAGACACAGCCGACGCCATGTTCTTCAGTCTTTTTTGCCGCGCGGTGCCCGAAGCAGAAGCAGTTCGCAAGTGCCGGTCGGCCAGCTCCTGAATTACGGAAATATTTGGAACCGAAGTCTTCATTAAAGCTAAGTACCCCGTTGGGGAATCTTTTCTTGCCTCAGACCGATGTCAGAAAAAGTTAATAATTGTATTTCTTGTGGGAAGCAAATACCGCATAAGGATTTCCATTCCCTCTGCATACCTTGTTTGGGCCCAGACCACGACGTCTCGGGCTGTCGCTTTTGCGCTACCTTCAATAAACGCACTATCAAGCGTCGGGCGGAGTTCGCCCAACACTTTTTCGGTAAAGCTTTTGATTATAAAATGTCGTCGGACACTCCGACTACCGCTTTACCCAAAAAATGCAAGGAAAAGGACCGACATGCGAGGTCCGCGGTCTCCACCGACACCACGCCGAAACAGGCTCCACGTGTTCCGGTTCTCAGTGAGACGCCTTTGCAGTCCCTGACTACCGACGACACTCCTTCGGCGGTGTCTTCTGTACCCGAGACCGCTGGGTCATCGGCCCTTTCCCAGACTACTACCGAAGCTCCAGCTTATACCGAGCCTACTAATGTGGACAGATCTACATCCACTCAGGGTGTATTCAGACCTTCAACCTCCTTTTCTATTAAGGCCTTTACCAAATCCAAAGCAGCCAGGCATCATACTAGGCCTGCTACACAAGGCCCATCTCCTGGACCCATGCCTAAGAAACAGATGCTTAAAATGGCTGAGGATCTTATTACTCTTATCAGAGTTTCTCAGACCACTCCTGACAAGAGACCCAGAGTGGAGGAAGAATCCCCCTCTTCTGATCAGGGATCCATTATGTCAGAGCATTCCGATGCTGAGGAACACTCTTATTCCCCTTTTGAGGATTTGGATGCTGAGCAGTCTATTCCGTCTGTATCCCCCCCTGAGGATTTTTCTTTTGGGGAAACCTTACACACCCTGAAGGAACACTTCCATTGGGAAGGCCAAGACTTTTCAGACTCCAAGAAAAGGCTTAGGGAATTTCTTTGGTTACCTCAGCACAGACCCCTGGCTATTCCCCCTGTCTTGGAGGTACTGGATGATGTCTATTCGGAGGCTTGTTTAAATCCGGATTCACTGCCTCCTGCACCAGTTAAGCCTGATAGATATTACAGAGTACCCAGTTCTCACCAATTTCTCTATAAAGGCCATAATGCTGACCCTGAAACCATTTCACAAGGCCCTAAGGGAATAAAGGCCTCCACTTCCAAGAATCCATTACCTGCAGAAAGGGAATCTAGATCCCTTGAAAGGTGGGGTAAGAAGGTTTATACCTCGGCCACCCTTGCCATGAGGGCCTTAAACTGCCAGTTTCATATGATTAAATACCAACAGATCCTGCTATCACAATTAAAAAACAAAATGTCTCAACCTGAACAACCAGATTTAAAAGAGTTACAGGATATGATGCATAGTGCAGAACAAGTGGGTAAACACACTTTACAATGTGGTTATGATGCCCTAGAGGCCTCCAGTAGAGCGGCTGCTACAGGATCAGTCATTCGCAGACATTCCTGGCTTAGAGAACAAAATCTGCCTGATCATGTGAAAGCAAAACTTCTTGATGCACCTTTACAGAAGGATGTTCTTTTTGGTACCAATGCTGAGGATATATTACGAAAAATGGAAGAGAAAGCCAAATCTATGCAGACTGTCAAAGCTTTCTTACAGGTTCAGCCACCACGATTTAGCAGGAATTGGCCATCAAAAAACTGGTCCTTTCCAGCCACTGACAAGCCCCAAAGAGGCAGATACAGACGAGGAAGGGGCAGAGGGCAATCACAAGGGTCTTATAGAGGCAGACAATGGCAATCTCCAGCACCAAGAGGTAGTGAAGACAGTGCACAACAATACAGGAAGCAAACTCAATGACTCCCTCATTTCCATGCCAAGCAAGTCTCAACTGGCAGCACCTTTGGGAGGAAAACTAGCATTATTTGCAAGCAATTGGCATATTGTCACAACAGACAAATGGATACTGGACATTATAAACAGAGGCTACAAATTTCAATTTCACACTCTTCCAAAAATGAGAGGCATGCCAAACCTACCACAAAATCAAAGGGTAGAGGCACATCTGCAAATTTCAAAGCTCCTAAACATGAGGGCTATACAAAAGGTACCTACGCACCAACAAGGCCAAGGTTTTTATTCAAGGCTTTTCCTGGTACCAAGAAAAGGAACCGACTGGAGACCCATTCTGGACTTATCAATACTAAACACATTTCTACTCGTACCAAAATTCAAGATGCTCACATTACAGCAACTTCTTCCCATGCTGGGCAAGGAGTTTTGGCTGGTAACATTGGACCTCAAGGAGGCATACCTGCATGTCCCAATCAGACAAAGCTGCAGAAGATACCTCAGATTTCTTGCAGGTTCAATCCACTATCAATTCTCTGCATTGCCCTTTGGCTTATCTACTGCGCCCAGAGTATTCACCAAGTGCCTGGCATCAGTGATTGCATATTGCAGACAACAAGGGATACAAATTTACCCTTATCTGGACGACTGCCTGATCCAAGCGGACAGCAAACATATACTACTGGAACATCTGGCATATGTGACGCAGTTACTGCTTTCTCTGGGATACACCATCAACAAGGAGAAATCAAAGCTAACACCTTCTCAGAAAATAACCTTCCTGGGTGCCAGCTTGGACACAAACACCCAGATGGCATACCTTACGCCAGAAAAACAAGGGCAATTATCTCAGTACTTCAAAATACTAGCAAAAAGCACCAGGCTTACTGCAAGGAAAATCCTGCAGGCTCTGGGATTCATGGCATCTTGCATTCTTCTAATCCCGTGTGCAAAGCTGCATATGAGGAAACTTCAATGGTACCTAAAAAATCTATGGTCTCAACACAGTCACAGCTTGGAAGCAATCATTCCAATAATTCCGTGTCTACAAAAGGAATTTCTATGGTGGGCCCAAGCATGTCAACTAAACACAGGCCTCCCATTCTGCAAGCCTCAAGCAGAACAAGTCATAACCACAGACGCCTCAGATTACTCCTGGGGGGCGCACATGAAGGACAGGTGCATTCAGGGCAGATGGTCCCAAAAGGAAAAGCACCTGCACATCAATCAAAAAGAAATGCTGGCAGTAATAAATGCAATTACAGCTTTCAAGGACTTCCTGCATCCAGGACAATTGCTCATAAGAACAGACAACACCACAGTAATGTGGTACATAAACAAACAAGGAGGAACTCACTCACACCCCTTGTGCAGACTAGCCATGACTCTTTGGAACTTGGCTCTAGAAAGACAAATCGAGCTTCAAGCACACTACTTGCCAGGGACGGAAAACACACTGGCAAACACTCTGAGCAGAAATATGACAGATCCACACGAATGGAAACTACATCCACAGGTGTTTACGGAGATAGTCCAAGCGTGGGGGATGCCAGATATAGATCTTTTTGCCTCTCACAGAAACCATCAATTGAAAAGGTTTTGTTCAAGGACTTTTCATCCAAGGGCCTGGAAAGTGGATGCCCTTTCATTCAGTTGGACAACATGGACAGTTTATGCATTCCCACCTCTGCCTCTTCTGCCCAAGGTACTTTTGAAAGCGAGAACAGACAAACCGAGGATGATACTGATTGCTCCAGACTGGCCAAGGCAACACTGGTATCCACTCCTGAGGAGTCTAACACATACTCCTCCCTGGTCCCTGCCTCTAATACCTCTCCTGCTGACGCAGAACAACTACAAGACCCTACACAGCCAGCTGAAAACACTCAACCTCGCTGCATGGAAAATCCCTTAACACCACATCGAACTCTACTCTCCAAGGAGGTGCAGGATGTCATCTTGGAGGCCAGAAGACCATCCACTAGAAAAGCTTACTCCGCAAAATGGAAGCGGTTTTGCTGTTGGAATGAGAAAAGAGGACAGGACCCTAGAAAATTGAACTTACCTCAGGTTTTACAGTACCTAGCTGAACTACTGAGCAGTGGACTTTCATTTTCTTCAATTAAAATACACGCCTCAGCCATCTCTGCAGAATTCAAAACGGATCCTCCTTTATTCTCACATCCACTCTTACGGCAGTTCCTCAGAGGGGCTAAGAATATAAGACCTCCAAGGAAACAACCAATACCAGCCTGGGACCTTAATTACATACTAGAAAAATTAACTTTGCCTCCCTTTGAACCTGCTGCTACAACAGATCTACAATATTTGACCTGGAAAACAGCTTTACTTCTGGCCATCACTTCAGCTCGCAGGGTTTCTGAACTCCAGGCCCTCATGGCGGTGCAGCCATTCCTCATCTTCCATCAGGACAGGGTTTCCCTTCGCACCAACCCATCTTTTATGCCTAAAGTGGTCTCTAGGGTAGCCTTAAACCAAGCCATACATCTTCCTACTTTTTATCCTAACCCTTAAAACAAAGGGGAAAGGCTGCTTCACTCTTTAGACATCCACAGGCAGCTACGTTACTATTTGGACAGAACGAAGCCCTTCAGGAAATCAGACCAACTTTTTGTGTCCTATGCTGTAGGGTCTCCAGGGAAACCAGTTACCAAACAGACCATTTCCAAGTGGATTGGCCACTGCATACGGTTTTGTTACTCTTATCATGGGAAACCTGTCCCCACTGGTATCAGATCTCACTCCACCAGGGCAACAGCCACCTCTACAGCCTTCCTCAGAGGTGTGCCTACTAAGGATATCTTGGAGGCAGCCACTTGGAGTTCTGTACATACCTTCACAAAACACTACCATCTGCCTTTATACTCCAGAACAAGAGCAGGCTTTGCCACTGCTGTTTTGCAGGGCATTCTGGCTCAACCCAGTTCCTCTTAGTACCTACCACCCTATGCATAGCTTTGGGACTCTACCCATCTGTCATTACTGCAGCTGTATGCACGATGAACATAGTACAGTTTTGTACCTACCATAAATGTAGATGTTCGAGTGCTGATACAGCTGCAGTACAGGTTTCCCTCCCTCCTTCCCCACTTGGCAAGGGCATGGGGCCTAACAACCATTTCATACCTCCGAACTGGGTTATCCTGCCATGTTTTATTTGCTTGCTTACACTGATTTTGCATTTCTTTGCATAAATTACACTTGTACAAAAGCTTTATTTATGTATTGCCTTCCTTTTGGGGGCACCTAACATCTGGGGCAAGAAAGACTGAAGAACATGGCGTCGGCTGTGTCTTATATACTCTGGCCTTCCTGACGTCAGAAGAGTAAGCGACAACAACCGACGCCGGACCAAGACTTTGGAATTCGGCCAACCGAGGGACCGCCTGACGGCTGAAAACCCATCTGTCATTACTGCAGCTGTATCAGCACTCGAACATCTACATTTATGGTAGGTACAAAACTGTACTTTTGCATCCTTGCCACTTCTCCCTCTCGTAATGGATTAAGCAGTTTGCTGATCTTATCATAATAGGACCTCTGTATTAGATGCTTCTTCAACAGGTTGGCTTTCACTAGCCTGTTGTTCTTGACACATGGATTCAGCAATTGACTACTGATGGGCAATGTGGTTCTGGTTTGTCTTGACAGAAGTCTCTGAGCAGGTGAACCAAGATGTTTAGCAGAAGGAATGTTTCTGAGATTCAAGAAATTTAGGAAAACATCACTGTTGTCTCATTTGGACTTCTCTAGTAACTGCTTTGCGCTTTGCACTTTGCACTGCACGTTCTGCCAAACCATTTGACTGAGGATATTCTGGGCTACTTGCGACATGAGTAAGGTCTCACTCTTTGGCAAATCTTTTGAACTGTTGGCTTGTAAACTGCGTGCCATTGTCAGAAATAACTTTGTGTGGAGACCCATGAACTGCAAAATGATGCTTCGTCTTAGTAATGAGAGTAGTAGATGTTAGATAGAGAAGCAGGTCAATCTCGAACCAGTTGGAATAAGAGTCTACTAACACCGGATAGTGTTAACCATTCCACTTGAAAATGTCGGTGGCTACTGTTGACGAAAGTAGTTCTGGAATCTGGTTCAGCTGAAGTGGTTATTTTTGTTGATGTAACTTTGTACTGTTAAACACAGAACAAGAGGAAACTACTGTGCAATATCTTGTGACATAGAAGGCCAAAATACTAGTCCTCGTGCCCTTCTTTTGGTAGAGTCTGCTCCTGGGTAACCTTGATGTAAGATAGTTATGTGCTCTTGTTGCAAAGACTTTGTAACAGTAACTGTAGGACCTTTCATGACGATACCATTGTCTGACAAAATCTCTTCTCTGTATGGAAAATAAGGTTGTACTTCTGGAGGTAAATTAGATTGCTTTGATGGCCATCCTTATCTGAGAAGGTGGTTGAGATTCTGTAAAACTGGATCTGCAGCTGTGTTATACTCTAGCCAATGTTTCTGCAGACATAACATTGCACTTTGAGACAGTATCGAGCTCTGGGGGTTTGCCATTTATCTGAACAGTACAAAATACTTCATTCTTGGCCCATAAATCAACTGCATTAACAGTTTCACTAAGCACTGACACACTATCGACATAAAAAGAATGAGACTCTGAGTCAGGGCTTTCTAATTGATTAACTCTTTTCTTAAAATGTTCCCTTTTAGTAAAAGAGTGCACACATTCTTTTGATTTAAAAAATCATTTGAAATGATTCCATTTATTACATTTGTGGCATTGTTTGGCCAAAAGCTAAGCATTTCTCTCATCAGTTAATTACGGCAGTTAGAAATGAAACTGGGGTGGGGCCCATGCTTTGAGTTTGCTGACTCACTTTTATACTTCACTGAGGCTGTGCGGTTTCTAGAACTTGCTAGAAAGCTCTGGGGTGTACCTGTGAGTGTGGCAGGGGCTGCAACTGCCATGTGATTGGACCTGTTTCTTTTTACCATGTATTGCATACTATCAGTGTAAGGCTTAGAAGTTACTGGAAACATGGCTTTCTCATTTGTAAGCATATTCATGAGCTTTTCTGTGAGCTCATATATCTGACAAATCTCAGTGGCCTTATTCAAAGTTAAATCACTGTCACAAAGCAAAATCTTTCTCACAGCATCATCATTAATATTACACATGTCTGTCCTTTATCAGCTCATCTCTTAAATCACCAAATCTGCACGTTTTAGCTTTATATCTCAAGTCAGTTATATATGCAGCAAAAGTTTCACCTGGCATTTGATCCCTTGTGTAAAATAAGTGCGTCTCCACTGTAGTGTTGGTCTGGGGGTTACACATTTTTCTAAATTTACATTTTAAGCACTCTGGGTTCTCCCTTGATTCTGCCTGTACAAGAATATGATGGTTTTCCTCCTCTCCAGCAAAGATAGCAGGTGCATACACAAATGAACATTCCCTTTCTATGGCTTCTGACCCAGCTAAATTAAGTTAAAAAAAGCCTTTGTACAGTAATCTTTATCAGAAAATGCAGCCGATATGAAAATATCATACTCTTGCTCAAACACTCTCCAGTTCTCAGCAATATTATTTTCAAACTGTAGTGGACTTGGTTTTTGAAATCCATCTGCCATGCCAACAAAGTATGCACAAACACATTGAAAATATGACCCTTATAATTATGTACAAACAAATTGCCTCTGCAGCTTGCAGTAACACAAATGCACAATAAACTCTTTGAAACACTGTACTTTACGAAATATGCTCTGAAATGGCTGTATGTTGTGAAATAACTTTACTGTCATACTGCACAAACATGCAAGCACTTCATACACTTCTGATAACTCAGATAGCCTCAGTAAATACATGGAATTCAGACTTTATTGCAAACATTTTTCGTAGTAATTCAAATATTTCTAGCAATATTAAACATTTCATCTTATTTTAATATCATTTAAAGCAGTCTGTATGCTTTGTTTCATATTTTGTGAATAAGAAATAGTTTGAGCAGGTTTTAATACACAGCAGATTTGGTGTAGTGGTACGTTGCCCTGACTCTAGTGCACAGGGTCCTGGATTCAAGACTTGGCAGTAATGACATTTCAAAGGCAAAAAATACAGTCTCCATGGGACCTGATAACATCCCTGACTATATCCTGCATGAGCTTTCAGCTCCATTAGACAGCCTATTCAACCAAAGCCTGAGAACTGGCTTCATCCCAGCTGAATGGAGGACAGCTGTAATCATCCTTCTACACAAAGGTGGAGTGTCTACTGACCCAGGCAATTATATGCCTATCAGCCTAACTAGCCTCATCTGCAAGGCCATGGAACGCATTATCATGGACCTTATAAACAAGGACATTGGCAACCTCCAAATGCTTGACCCTACACCGTTTGGTTTTATCAAAGGGCGATCATGCCTGTTAAACTTGGACAAGGGGAAGATGGTGCACACTGCCTACCTTGACCTAGCCAAAGCCTTTGACACTATTCCCCACTCGGGCATAATAGATAAACTCTCCCAGCTAGGCATCAACCCATATATTACCAGTTGGGTAGCTAACTGGCTCAATGATAGCACCCACTCAGTCAAAGTAGGGGAAGCCACCTCTAGTAGTAGACCCTTAATGAGCTATGTACCCCAGGGATTGGTCATGGGGCCTCTACTGTTTGGTATATAATTTCCTGAGGTGCAAGCCAAAACCACTGGTCTGTGGCTGACCAGGTTTGCAGATGACTGCAAGCTGGGTGCCTTCTTAAATTCCTCTAGTGATGTGAACATCCTCCAAGCGGGCCTTACCCAAACTATTGGCTGGTGCCAGAAGCATGGCCTCAAACTGAATGCTAAAAAATGCATCATTATCCCCTTTGGGGAAAATGTCATCTCACTAATTATCACATTAATAACAATGTACTAAGCAGAGGGAGGCAGCGTGAGGGACTTGGGCACCCAGGTTTTTAGCAACCTGACTTTTGACCATCACGTTGTCTCCATTGTACAGAAGGCTTTCTACATGGCCCCCCTAATAAATAAGGGTATTTCATCCAGGAACAAGGAAGGTCATTACATCCCTGTACTCCTCCCTTATCAGACCCATTATCGAGTACAATGCCCCCTTCTGCATGTACCTTACCAAGCACATGCAGCAGTTGGAGAGACTACAGAGGTTCCTCACCAGGAAAATCCAGGGTCTCAAACACCTATCCTATACAGATAGGCTAAAAGCCCTGACCCTCTATTCAGTCTCCTACAGACTGCTCAGAGCTGACCTGTGTCTGTCATACAAGGCCATTTCAGACCCAGCCTTGATGGAGTTGCTGCATATCCATAAGACAAACACCACTCATGCAACCCGCACACAAGGCCTTAACCTGGTCTGTGACATTAATAGAACTTGTTGGCGGGATAGATTTCTGTCCCAAAGACCCCGCCATCTGTGGAATAGACTCGTTGTCCATGTCAAGCAGAGTACCTCTCTAGCCCTCTTTAAGAGGAACCTGGATGACTGGATAGGATACAGAAAATATACCCCTGGAATCCCAACTGTGTCCCTGCTGGACAGGGGAAACAGGTGCTGACTCTGAGGGAACATGGGCAAAATTCTTGGCTAGGCTTATAAGGGTCTCTGGACAAATAGCCTAGTATCATCCTGTGAACCTGTGAACCTATGAACATTAGAAATTTGTATCTGACCTGTTTTGCGAATTATACTTGCAGCAAAAGATGGTCCACTCCTGTATATACTGTACCGCCATCTGTAGCTGAATGCCGCTCAAAGTCAAAGTAGAGAAACTGGAGTACTTTCTAGCCATTAGATATGCTGCTTCTGACACCATGTCCTTTAGACATGCCACTTCTGACACCTTGTCGCTCGTCTCCTAATCCATGGAAGACAAGCAGGCAGGGTAGTTCGTTTAAGATGCTTTATTGTATAAAAACACATCAGGATGGATAACTGCATCATTAAATATAAACAAACTGATTAACAGATAGAGCTTACACACATGCATTCTTACATCTCAACAGCTACTGCAAAATGGCACTCTGTCCCTGCACGTGCTCAGTAATCAGTTCACTTAGTACATGCCCCCCAGGAGGTTTCTTAAAGAGATATGCACACTGATCTACAGTACCCAAACTAGATGTAAGTATAAGGTTCTGTAATGACTTTCTCTCATTAAATTAAATTTCAAAGTTTGATGCATACTCTGTGGCAAAGATAGATGAACTTACTGAAAAACTCAGAAAAGCAAAATATCCAACTACCCTAGACCTCACAAATGGATACTGGCAACAGGCAAAAGAAAAAAAAAACTACCTCCTATTCCCAGAATGTTTGTTCTAGTGTAAGGTAGTACTTTTTGCCTGCTATGAAGCTCCTGTTACTTTTCAGTCTTTAATGACTAGGATCTTGCAGCCCCAATAGCTATTATGCTGTTGTATATCTTTTGCTTTGCTCCACTCATGATGTAAATTTCTTGGCATTCATGACTCAGGCACATAACTTGATTACAGACACAATCATAATCCTCTATCTATATTCTCGTTCTCTCTCTCACACACACACACACACACACACACACACACACACACACACACACACACACACTTACAGACACACTACTTTCCAGCATTTATCTTAGAAGGCTGTCAATAATTTCCTTGTTATAGCTTGCTAAAAGATTAATTTTTGTAATGATTCTAATACTTTAATAATTAATTAAAACTTGATGTTAGGTGACAGCAATATGAACAGCGAAGCTCAAAAAAAAACTTCTGATAAACAAGGTACAGGTAAATATGTTTGAGACGGACTGAGAAGGCGGTAAGGATTAAACAATATATCCGCAGTTATCTCTTTGTTTGGTCTACATGGCACTATCAAGTGGAATAGTATGCAAATACTCAAGGTACTACATTCCTTAAAGTAGTATTTCCTTAAAGGAGTACAACAGGTTTCTCTAATGTATTCCTCAACTTCACAGCCCTTTTCCTCCCTATTTACATTGTTCTCTGTAAAGCAACAACAATAAAGCATTTACAATTTTTATAATTCCCCTTACTTCTGTAACAGAAGCCTACCTTCTCATACTGTGATGGTTTCACTTACAAAATGATTCTCTCACGTTTGAATAAAGCTTGCTGGAGTCGCCCAGTTACTGACATCGTCGAGGCCAGGCAGTGCAGGTACTTTTTTTTTTTAATCAGTTCCCTCCCCCAAAGTGACATCACCGCAGCCGTCATCTGATTCTAACTAAAATAATAAGACCCACCCATTCTGTGATGTCATGGCACCCTTGTCCTTCCCCCAGCCTGTGTGCTGTTCATTTTATTCAGTAGTAGTGTAGTAACACCGATGTTTGGAAACAGAAATTTGGTATGCATACGTGTACATTCTGCACGGCAAATGATGCTTAGGTGATATATCGCTTGCATACTTCTCTGTTGTATTTGCACCAGATACTGCTAGTGTGCAGTGCGGGAATAGAAAGATTAAAACATCACCCTAGTATCAGAGGTGGCAGTGCAACATATTCATAGTGGCTTTACATGAGAGTAGCTCTAAGCAAGCACCATGTGAAACCTGAACAAGCACCTAGAATTATTCAGTGCAGCTTCCACACCTTAAGTCTGAAAATGAATTCACATACTCACATGAACAGGAGTAGCTGCATATTGATGGCTAAAGGTGTATGGGCATGTCGTGTGGTTACTACACTGCAAAACTGGTATGTAATGGTGGAGATATTTTGAAGGCATGAGCAAACACATCAGTATATTAAAGCCATAGCACCAATTGAACTGGAGGCTGGCAAATAGATTTAGTAAGGGATTTTGTCCATGCACAAATATTTCAGCAGTGATTTTTTTGCAGTGGCATCCATTATCTGATTCAAGGTAAGTTAACCTTGATGTCCTTTATTAAAAAAAAAAAAATCAATAAAAAAATTACTTTGTTATAAGTGAATTCTGGACACAAGAAAAAGGAAGGGGAAAATATAGCAATATGGTTTGTATGTACAAAGACAAATCCAGGGACAAAGAAAAAGTTTTTTTTTTGCAAACCAACCAGTGGGGTAAAAACATATGAAGGCAAACACTGCATACCAACACACTTTGCACATGTAAATCTCATTTTTTAACAAGGTAGAAACATGAAGTGATACCTTAACACTTAAATTAATAAAGATCTAAATTGGTTAATAGTATAAATGTTTTATTCTTTAGCTCCTTGGTGCAAGACCTTATTGGATGTGATTGCAGTCAAGTAAGGTCATGGCTATAGTGCAGCAAAAAATGTCCCCTCTAACAAAGGAAATGCTAGAGCAAAGATTAAATTACATGAGTCAAGCACCCTGCTGAGATCTGCCAAACAATGGAATTACCAGGTCAAATTTCCCTCAGGACTTTGACAGCTAGGGAAGCTAAGTGTTATGGGGGAGGGGAGAAGTAAATGGACTGGAATTCATTGTCTCACAAATTAGTGCCATTTAAACTAAATTAGAAAAAAAGGCAGCAGTAAACAGCACTTTGAGTGTGTTCTGTGGCATTTGCACTATTTCTGTTTTAAGTAGTCATCCAGCAGCAGGGAATGTTACTTTCACTGTTCTATTTTACTCAGTACTTTGTACTCATGCAACATCTATGAAATGACAGGAACTTTAGGCAAACGGAGGCCTGCATGATGTAACATTTTTGAGCCAAACAATGATTTCTGGGATACTGGATGGCAACCTGATTTATCCAAACCACGTCAATATGCCAGCCTCCAGGTGGTCAGAGTCTGGAATTACATATAAAAATATTTAAAATCCTGTAAATAATCCCAGTGTGCTGTTAAAGTGTAGGAAACATCATGCCATGATATTTTAGACATGTTTTTTGAGTCTGTGGGTGTGGTACTCCTTTAAAGCTGAAAGTGCTCTGTGAACAGGAGTCACAAATAGGAGGGTGTGACGTACAATGCTCCTGGGACATAAAAGTAAAATAAAGCATTACAGCTCCAAATCATTGTTACTAATAGTTTCAGTAAGTTAGTGTTTTGAAGATTTCTATAACCTGTAGAGTAAACTGCCTTCCACAACAGTAACTGGAGTGCAATTAGGTGTATGACTGCCTTCATTATGACACTTTCAAAGTTTTTATTCAAGTTTTCTATACAGAGAAGAATGACTTTTCATCAGTAAGTTTCTACCTGCCCTGACCATCTGCTGTGAAATCTAACATTTGTAATGTTTCCTGCCCTAGAAGTAGCCATACAAAGAAAAAGGCCATTAGACATTTTGTTGACTTTTTGCATAGGACTATGAAACCTTCAAAGTTGTGCTTGTTAGGAGCAGCAGACAGGCTAGTGCAGTATATTACTATACCAGGAGGCTGATGACCTAGAAACATAAGTTGTCTCACCAGTTTGGTTAACTGTACAGGGCAAATATGAACATGCAACCAACCATTGTACATTGTTCAGAATTCTTGTGGGGAAGATGTGTTCAAAAAAGTATTTAAATTCATTTAATTTTTGACTCATTTCACATTATTTATGCAAGTTAGTTTATTATGAAGTACATCAAGTGAAATTTCATATACCAACTTTTTTTATGCACATGACATTTGTGTGGAACATCCAGCATTATGGCTTTGCTGTTAATTTTTTAGAGGTCATTTGCTTTTTGGGTCATTACAGTACAGGGAGCTAACACTTTAGTTTTAACATCACACACTTGGCAGTTGATGTGTGGTTTCCTGTTTTGTAATCTAGTCAAAGCTCTGATCACAAGACTTTAGTTGTAGCAGTGTGTTTACTGAAGCATAGATATGTGTTAACAGAAAAAGAGCAGCATGGGCTCAGGGGAATTGCATGTGTCCATGTGCATTTGATGGTTAATGTGAATGTGGTTACTAGTTTTGCTTGAACAGCATTGCTGCTTACTGTCACTTCCTCTCATGTTTCTACTTGTTTCATTTATCTGCATGTTTTTAACAGGACCAGCCTCACAAATGGGAGTAAATGCATAGGCATCCCAAGTTAATTTTGTTTTTTGATTTCTTTGCAGTGGCATGCAATTATTGAACATCTTATTTGTGTGATTTTCACTAAGATACAGACAAACCTTTCTGTATCCTTAGTTTTCCTTGTAGCTGCAAATTAGAATTTTTGGAGTGTGAGGGGGAACTGTACCTTTTACATTCTAGTTTCCAGTGATGGACTCCTACTGTAGTGCTGATTGTTCCTTTTCTGTTCTCATTTACTGGAAAAGCTCACTCACTGTCATAGATTGCTGTGAGGGAAAGTTTAGTTAGATTTTGCTTTCTTTTACTTTGGGTTGCTTAATTACCTTTTTCTATTTTTATATGTTCTGGTTTATTTTATTTACACATTGTTTTACTTATATTCTGCTTTTAATTGCATATTTAAAGTTGTCAAAAGACCACAGCTGCGTATCTTGTGAGTTACACAGAAATTAAGATTTCCCCATCCTCCCACTCTGGTGCTATTGTGTTTTTTAACTCAACTGTCATTCTAGTTGTCCTTTCCTTATGTTAATTTGACCAGCTATTTCCTTCCCTCTCCTCTTTCATTGGCTACTGTGAGTAAACACAACAATATCATTTTCTGAAATCACTCCTCTTCAGCTTTGTACATTTATTGGCTTTCCCACTATATTCCATGGAGCCAGAATACAAAGTGCCCACCACGTTCCAGTCTGTCTTGTTCTTTTAAAATTAGTGGCTCTCCACTTAAATAGCTAAAGCTTAAGCTACCCCCTCTTTCATATCTAACTCCTTAGTGCATGCTGCAACTCTTAGGATGTTAACACGTTTTTCCATGTTACTTTTAAAATTTGCAATATCTAGTCCAAGACCACCAATTACTGGAGATCCCCATTCTGCCTCTCAGTAGTCATCTTAGGATTAGTGCTTCTGTTTTGCAATAGGTAAGAGAAGGAGCATAGGGACATTATTTCCTGGAGACTGCTAATCACCAGAAAGCGTGATAACTGCTTCATAGGTGGCAGCTTGGAATTTGTACTTATATTTTTTTCATGGTGAGAGAAGGAGGAGAGTACATTGATTCCTGACTGTTTCTGTTTGGGCAGTGAGTGTCTGTGTTGGAACTTCCTAGTTGGTCTGGTTATTATTCAAGGCAACTACCAGGAAAAGGCTACAACAAACCTACAGACCCTTGCATCATGTGAGACAAGACTGTTGATCACCAAAGAGTTGTGGCCTGGTTCTCATCTTGGGATTAGTGCTACTGTTTTGTTTCTGGCAAGAGAAGAAGCAAAGGAGCATCGTATCCCAGCATCGTGAAGCTGAGATGACACCAGCACTAGCAGTAACCAGGCAGTAGCTAATCTCCTCTTTCCATCATTCCTGACAAAGCTAATTCTTTCTTTTCAGGAAGTACTGCTTGATTAGCTGCTGTCTAACCTAACTTCAGAATATCTCCCTAAATACTTCATCCATAAATCATCAGGCTCTTCTTATCAATTTCCCCTCAAGTGTTTGGCAGAGCCCTGTGTAGATGCAGAAACCTTGAGTGGACATTTCTCCCGAAAAAGCACACTTGAAATTACACCAGGACCTAGGTCCACACAAGGCATCTAGCTTACATTGACAAGCTCAGCCCTCCAAACTGAAAACCAGATACTCCTGACATTACTTTATATTCTCACGGCAGTCACCTATCAATAAAAAAGAGCCTGCTGCCATGGACATTAACTTTCCTGCTATCTCTGTTACCATCTTGGTGGATATGGGCATCCTCAGGCAAAGTAGAAATTGCCTTGTTTTTACTGACAACCAGCTAACTCTCAAACAAACTGGTATGTGAAATATGTATTTACACAATCCCACATGAAAGTACTCCTAATGTCAATCAGGTTGTCAGAAATACACATGCTGCACCCATCACACACAATTCAAAGCAAATACATAGATCCACATATACCGGGGCACTTAAATGTAATTTTCCTAATTCCTGAAGACCTCCTAGATGAAGTACATATAGCAAATACCCACATGCACTCTTTCAAACCAGCAGCAACATCAACACATACAGCCACATCTCATGGTGTGTCTACTTCCAAACCCATAGGCCAGTCCACCAGACATTCCAACATTCTGATCATTAGAGACTCCATTGTGAAGCACAGTGATGTCCCTCTCAGCAGGCTGAGTAAGGAGAAAGTCACGGTCATTTGCTTATTAGGGGCCAGGATCCACCCCACTATGCATGTACTCAGGTCATTGGACCACAAGTACCAGTATGACTCAGTCATAGTCCATGTGGATATAAATGACCTGAGACGTACCTCCCTAGACTATATGAGGAGAGACATCATGGAGCTCTCGGAATATATGTTCCAGGCTGGTTTGAGCAAGCATGACATGGTTAGCATTGAGCAACATTTTACCTTCACCAAGGATGATGCCACAATACGAACAGAAGATGACTGACTTTAATAATTAGCGTAGTTTCTGGTGTCATTCTAAGGGGATGCAATATTTTCAGCATGGAAGGAGATGATCAACAGACCATACTGCTTTACCAGGGACAGTCTGCTCCTTTCACCTCAAGGTTTCGAATATTAGCTAAAACACTGTCCTCTCCCATAGTGCCTTTTTAGGCAATACCAAACTAAAAGCACTTCCCACACAGCAAATCAAAAGCAAGAAAATCTAAAGGTGTTACTTCTCAGTGCTAGGAGTCTAAACAAAAAACTCCACTCCCTACAAGCTCTCCTCACACTACAGAATGCTGATGTTTATGCGGTTACTGAGACAAGCCACAGATACTACACTGGCAGTGCAAAGCTTTAATGCCGTCCACACATTTACTACACAGACAGGGACTGAAGGTGGAGGTGTCTTGATTTACATAAAAAATAAATATACCTCAAGACTGGTCAAATGGAACAATGCACCTGAGCTTCTCCACGTTCGTATCACCATAGACAGAATCCCATACCACTTCCTTGCAAGCTATATGTCTCCCTATATGAACCAAGAAGCCCATAACAAGTATTTAAACTTATTGGAAACACTCACCATTCGACCTAATACCACATTCATGGGTGAATTTAATGACACACTATTAACAAGGAATCATATATAACACAAACTCCATGGACCAGACTGTCAATACACCAGTCAGTGGTGGTTATGGTCCTCACCAATGTGGGAGAGTGCTGCACACCCCCTAGTGTAATATCTTCTCTGGTAAGGTCAGACCACATAATGGTATCCCTTGAAGTAAAAGTAAAATCCGGAACCCCAGCTAACCCTGTAATCTTCAAAAACTCCAACTTCCTACTATTAAGTGATAACCTGGCAAAGTTTCAGGCCCCCATAAACTCTGCAAACTCTTCTGCCTATGCAAAATTGTTCACAGAAACCCCATACAAGCATGTTAATGCAGCTATACCCTCCAGCAAGAGGTAAATAACTAACTCAAAGAACAAGCCACCCTGGTGCAATCACAACATCAGTAGGGTGTATAACAGAAGTAAGAACATCATGGCAAAAATTAGGAGGTGTAGCACCCAGCTGGATAAAAGCACTCTCATCAAACTAAGCAAACAACTCAGAAGGTAAATATTGTCTGCCAAAGCCAAATTTGAGGTAAATTGGGGCTCCCATGCCAAAGACAACCACAAGGCATTCTTTAACTATGTCCATAACCTCAAAGGCAATACACAATTGTGTGTGGAGTTCATTGTTAGTGGAACCACCTATACTGAGCCAGAAGATATAGCAAACTTACTGGCCAACAAATTCAGCTGTATCTTTACCCTCTGTCCTCCACAGTCTCCCCTTAGAAAATATCATCAAATACAATCGCCCCTACTACTAAGGAACAGGTCCTTAATGGTCTCTCTAAGGCCAAAAACACTGCATCAGTGGACCCATTCCATATCCCAGGATGCCTTCTAAATAGTATGAAACATGATCTGTCAGGCCGTCTGGAATTGTTGTATAACTGTAGCCCCCAAACAGGCTTCATGCCTTACAAATGGGGAACACCAACAGTCATCTCTCTGCACAAAGGTGAGCCCTCTGCAGACCCTGGAAGCTACAGACCCATAAATTTTACTAGTCTGAAATGCAAAGCCATGGAAAGACTTATCATGGAAATGATCAATAATGGTATAGGAAACCTCCAGACATGGAGCCCAACCCAATTTGGTTTTGTCATGGGCAGGTCTTGCCTACTCAGCCATGTGGACTTCTTTGAAAAGGTCACCAAAGCAATGGATGATGGCAAAATGGTTCACACTGCCTACCTTTACCTACCTGGCCAAGGCATTTGACACAATACAGCACATGTGCATTGTTGACAAACTCAAGAGCTTAGGTATAAGCCCTTATGTCACCCGGTGGATAGTCAGTTAGCTCACAGACAGGACCCAGGAAGTTAGAATTGGGGAGCCCACCTCTACAAAGAGGCTAGTCATAAGTGGAGTCCTCCAAGGATTGGTCCTAGCACCACTTATTTTTGTCACTTACATCTCTAAAGTCAAGGCCAACGTCAGTGGCCCCGGCTGACTAAATTTGCGGACGATTGCAAATTAGGAGCAGTCATAGAATCCACCACTGAGACAGACATTCTCCAGGAAGGGATGACACAGATAAATAACTGGTGTCAGAGCCCTGAACTAGAATTAAATGCCAAGAAATGCATAATAATATCCTTTGGGAAGTCATCCACCTCAGTTAACTGCCATATTGACAACACACCCATAAGAGCTGACCCATTAGTCAGGTACTTGGGGACACACACAGACAGTAATCTATTCTTTAATCAACATGTGTCTACAGTAGCGAGAAAATGATTGTATGTTCTGCAACTTATGAAGAAAAGTATGGCATCCAGGTCCAGGGAGGTCATTGTTCCACTGAATTCAGAATTCATCAGACCTGTCATTAAGTACAGTGCCCTCTTTGGTATGTACCTAAGCAGGTGCTTTCAACAATTGAAATGTCCACAGAGGTTCCTCACTAAAAGAATACAGGGTGTAAGTAACATGTCCTATGCAGACTGCCTCAAGGCCACATCCCTGTATTCTGTCTCCTACAGACTGTTTAGGGGGATCTATGCCTAGCATACAAGGCATTGTCAGGCTCCATACTGATAGACCGCCTGCATATTTGCAAAATAAACAACAAAAACATTTCCTATTCTAGAAAAACTAAACCTTGCCTGTGAGAAAAGAATGATTTTCTAGACAGACAAGAGACAACCTCTGCTCTGAAACAGGCTTCCCATCCTTGTGAAGCAGAGTTCCTCATTAACCCAATTTAAGTGTAACTTGGACAATTGGATGGAGAGCAGGAAATTCATCCCTGGTTTGGGACCTATGTTTCTAATGGACACAGACAGCCTGTAAATGGTTCATCTTCCGGGCCCCTGCTTGTAAATGTTTCATCTCCCAAGCCCCTGCTTACACTTATCAAGGGCACCAGAACTTATGGTATGTGAGGTTTAAGACACATGGCTAGGCTTAAGTATGCCCTTCTGGTTGTAAGCCTACTACACACCTATGAACCTCTGTGCACATCTAGTAAGGCTCAGTGTTGAGCTTTCAAGATTAATTGGTTTAAAAAAGGTTTCTGTTAGCTGCTATATAAGCCTTGCGTTTGCACAGGTTTGCTCTTGCTTTAACTGAGCTGCACAAGATTTGGTGACTAGCCACTGTTCTACTGTGACCTCCAGATCAATCTGATATTTCTGTGGCTTTAAACAAAAAAGTATCTGTTTGCTCTGTTTTTTGTACTTTTTACAGCATGTTCACCGTATTTCTGTATATTTCTGCATTTTAACTGTTTTTGCTGCTTTATTGCACTTTTTTACAGCTATAGCATAGTTTGGATTCAGGTTTGATGGATTTAAGTCTGTCTGTTTTTTTTGAGCACTAAAATCCAGTTATCTTTTGTTGAAGAGGGCCCACTTGCACCCTTGTGGCAGGAAAGTGCAGTCAGGGACCCATCTGATTCAAGGTTGTTGGACCAGGGCTCATTGGTGAGCTTTCCAATTGGTTAATTGGTTTAAAAAAGGCTTCTCTTAGCTGCTATGTAAGCCGCACGTTTGCACAGGCTTGCCCCATCGCACACAATCTCACACTTAATGAGCAATTGCAGATACCCTTCCCTTGGCAGTTATAGAAACAACGTTTCTAGCTAGATATTGTGCTCTATTGGAGGTATCTCATGGTTGTTACTCATTGCCAGGAGAAACTTTCAAAGAAGCCTTTGTGGTATCACACAAGTCCCACCCATTAAGCCTGTCGAAGTTTGGACATTTTTCACCTGTTCACTAACCTCACCTGGAAATTTCTGTCCTCTCCCTCTTACTGACCACACTATTGTAACCTGCACTATGGATGGACAATTTTCCACCATTTGTCCAGACAGCCTGGGCATCCTGAGACAATGTAGCAATTGTCTGATGTACACAGACAACCAGCTTCACCTAATTCATCCAAATTCAATATGTGAGAGATGCATCTATATTAAGAACCCTAGAATCCAGGCTCTCTCACTCACCAGTCAGTACATCGGACACAAAGCAGGTTGTCAGCCTACACACCTCAACTCCTCAACCAACCACAACACCAACACCTAAACCTACATATGTGGAGGTCATCACCAGTAACCTGCTTAAATATCTGAGACCTCTCAAACACAAACAATTCACATAATACATCCTCAGTAGACCACATTACACATAAGAACCACCGCACCTGTGTCTCACTGAAAAAGCTCATAAGGCATGACACTAAATTTAACATCCTAGTAATAGATAACTCCATTTTGAGATAAACAGATGTCCCACTCACCAGGCTGGGTAAGGAAAAGGTCACGATTATCTGCCTGTCAGGTGCTAGGATCCTCCCCAGATTGCATGCACTGAAGCCTCGTAACAAGTACTGCTATGACCCCATCATAGTCCATGTTGGTGTGAACAACTTGAGACGTACCTCACAGGACTGTATGAAGAGAGGGGTCTGCTTCATTTCGTTGAAAACTCATTTCATTGAAACTCAAATGACTGGGACCAATTCACTTAAAGCTCACTTTACTGAAAACTCATTTCACTGAAACTCATTTTGTTGAAAGTTATATATGGCCTTTTACCCACTGTAGTGTGATCCTGGAGTTAGTATATATAGTAAGGGGGTGTGTGGGGGGCACAGCCCCCCACATTGGGGGGTGTGGGGATTGAAGCCCTCCACATAGTTTGGTTATATGTTGTCTTCTGGAAAGAGTTATTCATTGCACTTGTAAGTATCCATCTGTATGCTTTAAAATGTTTATAATATTTGAGAGGCTACGCCCCCCTTACTTTATTTACTAACTCCAGGATCGTACTACAGTGGGGAAAAGGCCATATATAACTTTCAATTAAATGAGTTTCAGTGAAATGAGTTTTCAGTGAAGTGAGCTTTCAGTGAATTGGTCGTAGGAAACTTAGTTTCAGTGAAATGAGTTTTCAACGAAATGAAGTAGACCCAAAGAGAGACATGACTGAGCTGTCTGATTATGTGTCCCAGGCAGGTATGTCCCTACCCTTAAGCAACATACTGTCTTCACCTAGGATAATGCCACAATACGGACAGAAAATGATTGACTTCAACAATTGGCTTAGTTTCTGGTGTTATCGTATGGGGATCCAGTATCTGTCAGCCTGGGATGATATGGTCAGTAGACCTTGATGCTTTGCCAGAGATGGTCTTCACCTGTCACCCCTGTGATTTCAATTACTGGCTAAGGCTGTTGTCTCCCCATAGTGCCTTTTTTAGGCAAGGTTACAAGACCAAAATTGCCAATGCAAAGGTATCCACAAGGTTATGCTGCTAAATGCTAGGAGTCTAAATCTGAAACTGCACTTTTTGGAAGCAGTTCTCATCTTAGAAGATGCTGTCATCTGTGCAGTCACAGAAACTTGGTTTATGGCTGCAGAAAGCACCCCGGCCATTCCGTGTTACAATGTCTTCCACATGTTTAGACCACTAAATGAGAGTGGGAGAACTAAACGAGGTGGAGTATTAATATTCATCAAAAACAAATACACCTCTGGAATAGTTAAACAGAACAATTCCCCTGAACTACTCCAAGTACAGTTGACCATAGGAAAGACCCCTCTCCATGTTATTGCCAGCTGTAGGACCCTCTTCATGAAGCAGGATGCCCACACTGCCTACCTTGGTCTACTTGAGTCACTCAAGATGCAACTAAACATCCTGGTTACGTGAGACTTTACGTACCCATTCCATAGATTTGGCACACTATACCTGTACTAATGCACTTGCCCAAAGATTCTTTAACTTCGTAAACTCCAATGCCCTGGATCAGTTGGTTGAAAACCCCACAGAGGGCTCCAGCATTCTGGATGTGGTAACTCAAAAAAAATCCCAGAAGATGGAGCGGCAAAGACAACAGCCAAACAAAAAATCCACTAAACAGGTAAAACTGGGACCATCTTGTGGTCCCGATTCTGGATCTGGTACTCACTAACTTGGGTGGCTCTTGCACCATCGCAAGTGTGCATCCTTCCCTGGTGAGGTCTGATCATAACTCAGTCTCATTACAAGTAACAATTACATCTGACCCACCCTTAGCAGAAACTGGACTAAAAACGTCTTCAAAACCAGTTACAACCTATTAGGAAACAGCATTAATAGCTTCAAAGCTCCTGCCCCCACTGATGGGGACACCTGTACCAGGATATACACTAATACTTTGCATAAACATCTGTACATTTTGAGTCAATTGCATTGACTCAGCCACACCAGACAAGATCAAAGAAAGATCTTCAAAAAAGAACAAACCAGCCTGGTGAATGTCTGCCATAAAAAGGTTATACAATAGGAGAAAGAGATTGCTGTCTGAGAACAAGAAGGGAAAGTCCCATAATTTGAAACACTCCCTCCACTGCCTAAATAAGCAGTAATACACTTTGTAAAGCAATTGAAAGCTAGCTACAAATCCAAATTAGCAAAGGGTAACCATAAGGCATTCTTTACCTACATCCATAACCTTAAAGAAAAAACCCAGATTTGCACAGAACTTGTTAATGGCACCACATACACTGAACCCGTGGAAATAGCCAACCTGCTAGCAGATAGGCTCAGTGAGAACTTCTGTCCCTGCCACATATACACCAAAGCATTCCTACCATCTGTGCTCTGCCTGTTTTCTCTAAGGAGCAGGTCTTAAACTCCCTTTCTAAAGCCAAAAACACAGCCTCTGTGGGACTTAATAATATCCCTGGCTGCATTCTTAATGTATTAAAACAGGAATTAGCTGTACCGCTAGGCATGCTTTTCAACCACAGCCTAAACACTGGTTATGTCCCTGTGGAATGGAAAACAGCTACCATCATCCCTTTACATAAAGGGGGTGCATCCACTGACCCTGGGAACTATAGACCCTTAAGCCTCACCAGGCTTATCTGCAAGGCCTTGGAGGGAATCATCATGGACCTTATCAACAAAGATATAAGAGACCTCCAAATACTTGACCTGTCCCAGTTTGGCTTTGTTAAAGAGAGAGCATGCCTAATGAAAGGGAGATCATGCCTAATAAACTTGGTGAACTTCTTCGAGATAGTCACCAAAGCCTTGGATGAAGGTAAATCTGTGCACACAGCCTACTTAGATTTAGCTAAGGCCTTTGACACTGTTCCCCACTCTGCCATCACTGATAAACTTACTCAGCTGGGGATTAACCTGTATACTGTCAGATGGGTTGCAAACTGGTTTATCGATAGAACATACACAGTCAAAACATGGGACTCGGCCTACACCAGCATAGCCATAGCCAGAGCTGTTCTCTGTAGGGATTTTGTCTCCCACACCCACTTACTAACTCCGTGATTGCACAACTGTGGACAAATGAAAATACCAGATAAAGGAAATTCACTGAACACACACACACACACACACACACACACACACACACACACACACACACACACACACACACACACACGCTACGCCAACTGCAGTTCTGCAGTTATGTGTAGGTAATTCCAGTCATTGGATAAAACTTCCCCACATATTCTACTTTTGTTTAACAAAACTGCCTATAGGTATGTCACATTCATTGAAATGGACTTTTAGTCACTTGGCTATTCCACCAAATGGGCATTCAGTCATTTCAGTACACTGAGTTTCCATTGCATAAAATTGTCTTCAACCAAATGACAGACACCACTCCTCAATTTATGTAAACTGTGTGCACTCTTCTGCTATTATCTTAACAGCAGTGTACATGAATTGATTGGGAGTCAAAATGTGTATCAGTACACAAATGGAAAATTGGTTTATTTATGGACCACCGACTCGATGTAAGAAAGAGCTATACATACATTTATTACCACCATGGGTGATCTTATGTTAAGTGATCTAAATTCCCCAAATGTTAACTGTGCTTCCCAAAATCAAGTAATAGCTCCTTGGGATTACCACAGTAGTAAGTAATGACCTAGGCTACTTGCAGATAGTTACAAAACTAACTGGAAAGGGTAATATTCCTGATGTAGGTTTTTGTGATGAGAGGTACTACCAATGGACAGTCTATATTACTAACAAAAAAAAATGTGCAACTTTAGATCCTAGAGCATGGTTCTGACTATTTATGCCTTTCCTGGGAGCTTGGTTTAGACAATTCTAATATAAAAACTTCTTTATTATGTAGTTCAAGAAAATCTTATTATAAACAAAAAATATATGAATGGAATTGGAGTAATAGAATGAAGTTTAATTGTGGTAGATGCCAAAAAAAGCAATTACTAGAAAATGGAAATCAAAACCATTCTTGAAATTGTGAATATTGTAACTGAGATAAAAGAACAGGAGATGTGATCTTTTAAAAAAGAATAGGAGGTAATTGCATAGAAAAAAAAAGGAAATTGTTGGAACAACATATGCAGAAAATATTTTGGGGGAGGAATGAGCTTTTAAGAGAAGGCAGGAATTGAGCAATTTATGCAATGTTGGCTTGATTATATTATATAGAACAATGTATGTGATGTATGAGGTATAAATAACTCACTAAAAGAATCACAGGCCTAAAGCAGATGCCCTATGTTGACTGTCTAAAAAAACTCCAGCTATACTCTGTGGCATGTTGTCTACTCAGAGGTGATCTCTGCTTAACATACAAGGCCATGTCAAACCCTGAGCTGTTGGACATGCTCCACTTAAAGAAATCCCAATCCCTCAGAGCCACTCGCTCCAGGGATCTAGACCTTGTCATCACACTGAACAAAACATGCTGGAGGGATAGGTTCCTGACCCAGAGACTCCCCATACTGTGGAATAGACTGCCCATGCATGTCAAGCAGAGCGCTTCTTTGGCCCTCTTCAAAAGGAACCTTGACGATTGGATGGGAGATAGGAAATTCACCACGGGGGTCACGTCAGTCACCCTGCTAGACAGGGGTCCAGGGAAGTAAATATTGTGGGAAGAAATTTCCAAGGAATTGTTATGGCTAGGCTTGTAGAGGCCCTAGGGCCGATAGCCTAGTGCCAACCTATGAA
This sequence comes from Protopterus annectens, assembly GCF_019279795.1. Classification (NCBI taxonomy): domain Eukaryota; kingdom Metazoa; phylum Chordata; order Ceratodontiformes; family Protopteridae; genus Protopterus; species Protopterus annectens. The sequence continues at coordinate 1,243,246,528 of NC_056728.1, read as the reverse complement.
CCTATAATATTTGTAAATGTGAACTTGGTAATATGGCTTGATTATGTTTATGTAAATGTAGGTTTGCCTATGTCACAAGTAATAATTCAATATGTGTTTGAAAACTAAAATTGTCAACTTTATTTGTTGTGGAGTTGTCTTAGTACTGGATTTATTCCACCAATATGTAAAGAGGCATTTCTGGTAACAATTTCTAAGGGTGAATATCTACTTCCATAGATAGCTTTTGCCCAAGTAATTTGACAAGTATATTAAATAAGTGCTTTGAATATATTATAAGTGATTGTATTGCTGACTCCTCATATGCTGCCATTGATGTTTATCAGCATGGATTTATGAGGGGACCGTCATGCTTTACTAACATAATTAATTAATTTTTATCAGTCAGCTTGGGATGTTGGAGAGGAAGGACTAATGGTAGATGTTCTATACTTAGACCTGGCCAAGGCTTTCGATTCAGTGCCTCATGAGAGATTCTTAAATATTATGAAGCAAAGCAAAATCAGTGGTTCCATTATAAGGTTAATGGGCACTAGATTGTGAGTTAGAACTTGTACTGTTAAAATCAGAATTACACGTTCTGTATCTAAACATGTTGAATGTGGTGTTTATGTCATATTTTCCAACTTGTGATAATGTTTGGTGTAGCAAATTTACACATGATACAAAAACTGATTATGTAGTTTTCATTCTGGGTAATCGGTTCAGATTACAAGATTTTATGGACAGGCTTCTTAGATAACTGGGTAAAATGTAGAGCCATGGAATGTAATACTAAAAATATCAAAGGTCATCTGTTTTGGAAATAAAATACATATTAACCATATGCTGTTGACAACATCATCTTAGAAAATATGTCTAACATTAGAAGTGATAATAGATGATGAATTTATAGCTGATAGATATGGCTGAAGCTGTTAGGGCTGCTGTTAGAAAATGTTACGTGATAATTAAGGATATTTTGTGTACTGTCACCAGCTTAGATAAGCAAGTGTCTTAGCCACTTTATAAGATAGTACTTTGACATCTTACTGAATGTCATGCAACTGTTTGTTCTTACAATTGTGATCAGCTTTAGTGGCTGGAAAGAATACAGCGGTATTTTATTTTTACCAAACAAATCATTGACGTAAAGGGGTTGAACTGTAAGAGAATGCTTGCAACACTCACTTCAGTAAATTACAGGTTGATAAGAGGTGGCTTGATATTAATGTTTTAATTGTGTATATAATACACAAGATCTTTCTATTGCAACATGGAATAAAAATGTTTTGTTTTGGTTCCTAGTTGTGTAACAAGGATTAAAAAGATCACTTTTCCACTGTACAGCTGGACTGATATGGAACGCAGTTCCTCTTAGAATAAAGAATACAGATGTTTTGAAGTCCACTAACAATGGACTTGAAAATTGGCTGGGCAGTAGGGTATATGAGCCATCATTGATGGGAGGCAAGCTGCATGAAGGCCAAAACTGAGGCTTTGAGCGTGTTCAAATATAAAACATTGAAAAGTTAAATCTGTATCTTAATAAAATAAAACCATGGGAAATTTACTACAGCTTTATTATCTAAGTTCTAGCTCGTTATATTACAGAATATAAATTTTATTTGAGTGTGTCGTGGCATGACTGATCGCACTCTTGGGTGACAATGCAACCGCTGCACCACTGCATCATCTTGCACCATCCTTTGCATATTTTCATCTTCATCTTCATCACTTGTTAGGTCTGACCATAAGGTTGTCTGTTTCAAAATGAAGCTGAAACCAGAGATCCCTTCCACCCAAGGTACTTTTAGAAATGTCTTTAATACAAACTGCCTACTCATAAGTAAAACATTGGCAAGCTTCATATCCTCACCAAACCCAGTTAATTCCATTGAATACACAGACATGTACACCACCACAGTATACCACCACAGTATACCAGCATGTAAACAGCATGCAGCTGTACCCCATAGGAATAAATGCAGGGAAACCTCAGAAACAAATCCACATGGTGGATCCATAATATCAACAAGCTTCATGATAAAAGGAAAATAATGTTGACTAAAAGCAAGAAGAGTAATACTCAGAATGTTAGAGGCATTGTCACTCAAATAAACAAACAACTCAGGAGCTTAATATGATTCAACAAAGCCAAGTCTGAGGCTAAAACAGCTATCCAAGCCAAAGACAATCACAAGGCACTTTTTAGTTATGTCTATAATCTCAGAAGCACAGTACAGCAATGCAGTGAGCTGATTGTGAACAATGTTACCTACACTGAGGCAGAATATATAGCTAACCTACTGGCTGAGAACTTTATCTCTAACTTTACCCCTCCCTCCCTCTGTCTGTCCCTTAAGATACACCTGAAGCTGGCTCACTTCCAACTATCACACAAGACCAAGTCCTAGAAGCTCTATCAAAAGCTAAAAATAGTGCATCAGTGATTCCTGACAATATCTCTGGATGCATCTTAAATAGCATGAAGCATGATTTAGCCATGCCTCTAACTGTACTGTTCGATGTCAGCCTCCTTACAATGTTTGTACTGACTGAGTGAAGAAGAGCTACAGTCATTCCCCTTCCACTGACCCAAGCAATTGCAAACCCATAAGTTTGGCCAGCCTCATATGCAATGCCATGGAAAGACTTATCATGGAATTAATAAATCAGGACATAGGGAATTTCCAATCACTAGACCTATCTTAGTTTGGCTCTGGTTCGATTCTCGGCTGGGGTGCCTTCTGTGCGGAGTCTGCATGTTCTCCCTGTGGTCGCGTGAGTTTCCTCCAGGTGCTCCAGTTTCTTCCCACATCCCAGAAGACATGCAGTAGGTGGATTGGACACTCTAAATTGGCCCTAGGTGTGTGTGTGTGCGTGTGTGTGCCTTCTGTGGAAGGCTGGGTGCCGGGCTGGCAACTCAACACTGTAAAACTTCACTGCCAATCTTGAGCGGACAGATGATCCACTGTGGCGACCCCTAACTGGGAAAAGCCAAAAGAAGAAGAAGAAGAAAAAGAAGACCTGTCTTAGTTTGGGTCTGTCATGCTTACTCAACTTTGTGGATTTTTTTGAAAAGGTCATCAAAGCAGTGGATGAAGGCAAAATGGTGCACTACATACCTCCACCTGGCCAAAGCTTTTAGGTTCATAGATGTTTACTAGGTTAACAACCACAAAGGCCTTTTTAAGCCTAGCCATACATCTCAAATCTCTGACAAGTTTTGGTACCCTTGATAAGTGTAAACAGGCACTTGGGAGATAAAGCATTTACAAGCAGGGGCCTGGGAGATGATCCATTTACAGGTTGCCTGTGACCATTAGAGACATAGGTGCCAAGCCAGGGATACATTTTCTGATCTCTATCCAGTTGTCCAAGTTACACTTGAATTGGGTTAGAGAGGAATTCTGTTTCACCTGGATGGGGAGCCTGTTCCAGAGACAGGGTAGTCTCTGGTATGCATACCTGTCTCTCCAGCAGGTCCTATTTATATCACAGGCAGGGTTAAAGTCTTTAGAATGGGTAATTCTGGTGCTGTTTGTTTTGCTGATATGCAGGAGGTCTATCAGGGTGGGGTCTGACAATGCCCTGTATGCCAGGCGTAGATCTTTGCTCAACAGCCTGTAGGAGACAGAATACAGGGATAAGGCCTTGAGGCAGTCTGCATAGGACATTTTATTTATGCACTGTATTATTTTAGTAAAGAACCTCTGTGGACATTTCATTTGTTTGATATGCCTGGTTAGGTACATACCAAAGGGGGCATTGTACTCTCTAGGCCTGAAGAATGCCGAATACAGTGGAACAATGACTTCCTTGGACCTAGATGACATACCTTTGTTTATAAGTTGCACAACATAGAATGATTTCCTCATTACTGTAGACATGTGATAGTCAAAGGCCAGATTACTGTCTATGTGTATCCTCAAGTCCCTGACTGCTAGGTTAACTATAAGGGGTGTGTTGTCAATATGATAGTTACCAGGGGAGGATGACTTCCCGAAGGATACTATTGTGCATTTCTTGGTATTTAGTTTTAGCCCATGGCTATAACATCAGTTGTTTATCTATGTCAGCCCTTCCTAGAGAACATTTGTGTCGGTGTGTGATTCAATGACAGTTCCTAATTTGCAATCATCTACAAATTTTGTCAGCCAGAGACCACTGACATTGGTTTTGACTTCAGAGAAGTAAATGCCAAAAAGTAGTGGTCAAAGGACTGATCCTGTGGGACTTCACTTGTGACTGGCCTCTTTATAGAGGTGGTCTCCCCAATTTTAACTTCTTGGGTCCTGTCTGTGAGCCAGTTGGCTATCCAATGGGTGACATACAGGTTTGTACCTAACCTTGGAGTTTGTCAACAATATATGAGTGGGGTATTATGTCAAATGCCTTGGCCAGATCAAGGTAGGCAATGTGAATCATTTTGCCCTCATCCATTGCTTTGGTGACCTTCTCAAAGAAGTCCACCAGGTTGAGTAGGCATGACCTGCCCTTGATGAAACAAAAATGGGTTAGATCCAGTGTCTGGAGGCTTACTATATCACTACTGATCATTTCTATGATAATTCTTTCCATGGCTTTGATATAAGATTAGTGAGACTTATGGGTCAGCAGTTTCCAGGGTCTATGGAGGGCCCACCTTTGTGCAAAGGGATGACTGTTGCTGTTCTCCATTCATGAGGTATGAAGTCTGTTTGGAGGTTCCAGTTAAATAGCAATTCCTGAGGGTTTGATAGGTCATGTTTCATGCTATTTAGGAGGCATCCTGGGATATTGTCTGGGCCCATTGTTGCGGTTTTCTTGGCCTTAGAGAGAGCATTAAGGGTCTGTGTCCTAGTAATAGCAGGGGGAGTTATATTTGATGGTATTTCCTGAGGTAAGGTTGAGGGGGAGAGAGGGGTAAAGTTGGAGCTGAATTTTCTGACCAGTAGGTTTGCTATATCTTCTGGTTTAGTATATGTGTCTCCATTTACAATGAGCTCTGCACGCACTTGTGTATTGCCTTTGATGTTTTGGACATAGATAAAGAATGTCTTGTGGTTGTCCTTGGCCTGGTAGTTCAAATTTACTTCATATTTGGCTTTGTAGACTTTATTTGTCCTGAGTTTGTTTAGTTTAATGAGAGTGCTTTTATCCTGCTGGGTGCTGGACTGCCTAATTTTTGCCATGATTTTCTTCCTTCTGTTTTACAGGATATTTATTTTGTGTGCATTTACTGTTCAAAAGGCAGAATGAAATTGTAATATCTGGAGTTATTGACAGATAGAAATCCTTACTGATTTACTAGACAGATCAAAAATTTTACAGGAATGGTTACTGGCAGTATGATCACGCATACTGCTATAAACATACATCTCAACTGCCCAGAGTTTTGAATAACATTACTGATTGTCCTTGTATTTTTCTTTGTCCCTGGAAAATATGCAGTTATATTCTAATACTTTCAGACGCTGGACTTCTTTCTATCTATGCTAGATTTACAGTGGGTACACTGATTAGGGCATATATGTAGTAAAACAGAGCACATCATAGTATGATACAGCATATAACTCAGTAGTTTTGAATGAAAATTTTATAAGAGGGATGGGGAGACCTAAAGGCTCCTTACCTGATGTCCTAGGAGTGAGTGCAAGTATCCTCCTTGATGAGGTGCTCATTTAGTATAAATTTAAACATTGCCCCCTTACATCAGCTGGCAGGTGGTTCCATATGGAGGGACCAGGATTCATTAAGACCTTTTCCTCCTTTGGGCCTGATAAGGGAAAGAGTGTCTTCTAAGTTGTCCACATAGGTGAAGCTTATAGATCTAATTTTGAGGTTAGATCATTATGGTGGGCACTGCACTTGTTTGAGTATTTTAAATAACAGTGAGCTGAAAAGGAGTTTAGTTCAAAGGTTGATAGGCAGGCAGTTAAAACCCAAGATGTTACAGTGATTATTATTTTCAAACATTTATATTTATGGGTGTTTGTGGCTGACTGGAGCATGAGAAGGAGAAGCCTGTGTTAGGGTTTGGGAATGTCAGTATTCCTTGTTAAGGAGTGATGATCTACAGGATAAAGCAGGTGAATGAACCTTTAGTAAAGTTACTGATTAAGCTGTCTGTGTGTTGTGACAACATTAGGCAGGGGTTTAGAGTTAGCCCCAGATACATTTGCTCTTACACATTTATTATGACATTATCAGTGTTACCTGTACCTTCTGCTTGGGGGTGACCATTATGTTAGATTTGCTTGGATTAACTAGCAGTCTCTTGGAATGTGGCCAGTTTGTTGTGACACTACTGTAAGCCTTTGTTGTGGGTTGAGGATTTTATTGCTGGATTCAAGAACTAGCAGGTCATCTGCATACGTAATGATTTTAAAACTGGAGAGATCATATATGAGGTTATTTATGAAAAGTGAGACTAGTGGTGGGCCCAAAGCTGAGTCTTGTGATACTCCAGTGGTTAGTATACTTGTCCTGTCTTGGGATCCAAAAGACATTTTTTTCAGCTGCATAGTTCATTAGTTATAAGGTCGTTCAAATTGTAGGCAAATAGGTAAGTACTAATCTACCTGCCCTTATGGGCCATGTTACATTTAGCCAACTTCCTTTAATGGAGATCAAACCTGGTACCCCTTGTGTGTGAGACAAACACCTTAAACATTATGCCACCCTTGACCTCTAAGGGAGCTAGTGGTGAATGGACTTGAACCCATGCCTTAGTCACTCATGTTTCCTGAGCTAGAGCATTAGCCAGACACAATGCAGAATCATTCTAGACATACATCCCTCCAGAATGCCTCCACTAAGCTAGATAATGATCCAGATGTAGAACCCTCAGACTGATACTGCTCTGAAGAGTCTAGATTTCTACTACTCGTCCTACCTGTTGCAAGGTTGGATCTTGGATCTAACAGTCTCCTAACTTACCTGGAATCTATAAGGATGTTTCCTTCCATCTTTTTTAAGCGTGTAAAGTTCTCCTTGTTCTTACTGAGTCATCACTTGATCTACATGGCCTGGAAAATTACTTTCCAATCCTGTAGCTTCCTTTTATTGGTAAACATACTGAGAAAATATATATTCAATTGAAATGTTAACTGTTATCAAATACAGAGTTAGATCCATTCATTCCAGTTTTAGATCAAAGTATGCTACTGGAATTTCTCTTTTTTTGTGTAATTTAAGACCTCAAGGTGATGAGAGATTAACAGTTTTATTCCATTATAATCCTCCTTGAGCTGTCATTAGCATATGACATTTTGTAACACAATCTCCTGCTTGAGTAGTTGCATTTCCACTGTGGTCTGTCATCTATAATTCTAGAGTACTTCACCTCTTACCATTCAGAGGATTCCAAGCATGTTGTCTCAAGAGACAATTATTCTTTTAGCTCTGTGCTGGTTTGTGGCAGGTTTCAGTCTTGTTGTATTGTTGATTACAGTTGATCTATATCAGCTTATCAAAAAACACATTGTCAAAACCCATGTAGTTGAGGTCATATGGTCGACAACGCAGTTATTCAAAAAATTGACATAAGTCCACATATCACCCACTAACAACACAGACAATGTTTCTGCAGGGAGGGCAAACCCTCTGCACCCCCACTAATTATTTAAACCAACTCCAAGATCACAATACAGTTTGGAAGAGAGCAAATCCCCCCAATCCCTACTGTACAGCAATCACAGTCAGAACGGTTTGATGAACCAAATTGTTGACCATATTGTCTCGACCATATGGGTTTCAACAGTTTGGTCCATCAACCAACTGACATAGACTAGATATAAGGTGTAGCTGTTATACAAAGAAGAGATGTAATTTGTCATTCTATGCTAGTGATATTTATTCTTAGTTCTCTTGGAGCAAATGTCTGGATTTATTACAATATGTAACTTTTCTGATTCTATCCTTAATAGATGTACAATAACCAGGTATAGCTCAGTTTGATCAAAAGTGAAGTAATGATCATACATGCTGTTTTGACTTTATCTCGCTCTGTAGCATTCTGCTTCCACTTTGTGGTGCATATAATAGGTTGGAGATTATGAAACAGGTGTAGAATCTCAGTGTTTAACTAGGTAGCATGCTGTTACTTAAAGAGCAACTAATGGCAGTTAATAGATGCCCCTACTTCCATCACAGGAACTTATCTGTATTTCTTAGATGAAGTGGTGACTATAGTGAAAGGAACTTTTTGTCACAGCTCTCCCAGGCTATGTCTAAAGCTTTCTGTACCTTAAGCTATGTGATGTCAACCTTGACTATCTTCAAAATATTAAGAATTCTACAGCTAAGAGGTTGGCTGATACATTGCATAATGCCCCAGTTCTCCAGATCATACTGTGTACATCACACATGACATGTTGTGGTAGTCAGGTCTTCATTTAAGCTTACAGTTTTTGCTTATTTCTTTCTACATACTGTAGGACCTACTTGTTTGAAAGAACTTTTTGTAACCTTCAGCTCAGCTTGCACACACTATTTGGCCATTGAGGGACTGCTAGTGGTTCCCTGGATGCAATTAGAAACATCTATTAGGCATTTTTATACCCATCCTGTGGTCCTGACAAGGTTGATGATTTCAGGCATGAGTCAATAGCGTGTACCCTTAAAAATATTACTTTGTTTATGGTTTTAAGTGGCTTAAAAATGCCAGTAGAGAATTTACATTGGTTTGTATTCTCACCTCATCTCCCAACACAGTAACCACCAGTGATTGCCTACCACACACTGTCAGTAAACATTTCTGTACCTTTTCTATAAGGCAGAAAAACAATACCTACAGACAACCACAATGTAAGCAGGCACTCAACACAAACTTTTATTTCCAGCCTTCAAGTAAACTGCCTCTTGATGAAGTAGTCTGTAGTCTTAGAATTTAACAACATATTTCTAAATGTACTAAACAAACTTATTCCCATCAGAGCACATAGGATAAAATCTAATCTAGCACATTGTTTAACAAAATAAACTAAACAAATTGTGCACATCAGGGTCGCAGCCTGGAAACTATTTCAAACCCCAAAGCAACTGGCAAAAAGTTAGACATCTCAGAAACGATATAACATCGCATATTAAAACAGAAAAAAATGCTGACATAACCCAAAACCTCTTCTGGGCATCACTGAAAACTCTTCTCCACCCCGATCGAACACTATCAACTAATAATAATGCCAACAACATTGCCACCAAGTTTAGCAATCAAACAGTTTTTATCTGTTGTTGAAGATAACCCTGTTCTTCCCCACTACCTACCAACATCCTTTGCCTTAAATCCTATCCTCAGCAATCAAAAACATCTCTAAAAATCTAAAACCCACAAGCCTACCTTTAGATAATCTTCCAGATGAATAAATACATTAGCATGACAGCAAGCCCAGTGGCTTACACAGCCTCTATACTTATTAATCTTTCCATTACAGAGAACCACGTTACCACACTGGAAAAAAAAAACTGTCATACCCCTTCACAAAGGTGGAAATTCAATAGAATTATCTGAACAGACCTATTGCAGTATTGTAATCTTTATCACAAATCTAGAGAAATGTATTCAGATAGAGGTCTCACTACCAAGAACCTCCTGTATCAGACCCAACAACGGCTTTCATCCAAGTCACAGCACCACAACTGCCCTTCTACATTTTGCCAGCACAACCAATCATCAGAAAATGCAGGTCACTTAATCTCATCCATCTTCCTTGATTTGTCGCAAAGCATTTGACACTGTCTCTCATTCTAAACTACTAAATGAACTGTCCTCCCCAACGCTCTCACAACCTATGCTATCCTTGATCAGTAGCTACCTTAACAAAAGACAGTAGGCTGTAAAATGGCAATACACTTTCTCAACCTTCCCTACAGTTCTTGTAGGTGTCCTCAAGGCCTGATCCTTTGTCTCCCATCCAGTTAATATATTTATACACAAAGCCCACTGAACTACCGAACAAGCTACGATCATGCAGTATGATGATGACCTCAAATCTTCTGCACTGCAACAAGTCTTACAAAACGAACAATCGCCCAAGCATTCTTTTTCTCGTTTTAATACTGGTTAACCAATGCAAGCCTGCTCTTAAACCATAAGAAAAGCAAATTTATGTTACTCGCACCCAAACAATTTGCTGCTCTCAAACTGTCTTTTAATATTACGATCAGCCAATAACATTACCATGGAAAAGGTAACCCACACAAATCTGCAAGGTGTATCTATATATGAAAATCTGAAATTTGATCAGTATATAAAGCAAGTTCTCAAAAAAGTGACTTCTGTACTGGTCAGACACATACTTAACTGATGTAACAAGGAAACCCATCACCCAGTCCTACCTCCTTCCCACATTCCTGTATGAATCACCCATATTTACAAACTTACAAACCATACAGTAAACAGTCAGAGACAAAGTTGCAAAATTTGCAACTTTGCCTCTGACTGTTTACTGTGTGGCAAAGGCAAAGTTGCAAAATTTGCAGTAAACCTGTCATAAATAACTTCAATGGTTAAGATAACCACACTTATTTTATTTTCACTTTGTTGACCAGGTTAGTCCTACTTAGGGTTGCCAACCATCCAGAATTCTTCCGGACTGTCCAGAATTAAGGGACACTGTCCGGAAGAACGGAAAATGCCTATGTTGTCCGGAAAAAATTGTGCACTGTGTGCACATTTTTGTTTAGTTTTAAAAAAATTAAATTTTTTTTTTAATGGGCATTCTTCTTTAAGAACGCCCTTTGCGTCTGGGTGCAGATGACGAAAACAGTGTCTTTGCGACTGTTTATGTCTGTCTACTCACTGTCTTCCCATGCGCGGAGTTTGAATTATAAAGAACAGAAGGCGTATGCTGAAAAGCCCCAGGCAAAGTACGAGTCCGGCTGTCTGAATTTTCTCCAATTCAACACTGCGGCAGTGGCACATGTAAGTTCCATTTTTTTTTTCCTCAGCTCATACTGTGTTGTATTTTAATGTGGCAGGGCTGCAGTCCTGAGAGTATGTCCTTCTATGAACCTGTTTTCAGTTTGCCAACTGCCATTTCCTATTGCAATATTACTGGCAGCTTATCATTAACGTAACATAGGCAATCAATTCTTCAAGGCAGCATGCATTGATTTGTAGATGAGTATTGGTGAGGATGGGATGGCTTCAGAACAGGCTGTTAGTGAAGAAGTATGTTCCCCAAGGTCGGTTACGAATAACAGTTGGAGACCCAAATCAGCAGGTGTTAAGAACGAGGTTAGTACAAGCGTGAATGATGAATATGTTGAAATGTAGTCCAAATGAGAATAAATGAATAGTTTATTATTCACTGGCATCCTGTTCTTTTGTATTCTTCTGTGAATGGGAAATGGGCTGTAGTTAATGCACATTGTGAATGGCTTTTTTTTTTTTTTTTTTTTTTTTTGGGAAGACTGGTCATGGTGGAAGTCCTTAGAGCTGTAGCAAGCAGTGTTAGAGTTGTACACCAAGCTCTTGTGCTGTTGCCCTGTTTCTAAATAACTGCCCTCTTTTCTATGGTATGCATCCTAACTATGCAATTTAAAGATACAAAAAATCTCATATGAGCTTTTCCATTGAACAGCTAATAATAATAAAATCCACCTAGCATCACTGTGGACGCTTTGACTTTTATTTGCTGGCTCTTGTGTGTCCTTTTGTTTTGTATGTTGAGAGTTAGACACACAGTGCCACTAAGTGGGTCAGAATGTGTGCAATGAAATTAATTTGTATATTGAGGATTACATAATGTATAAATATTTCTTCAAACACTTCATATGTTTGAGGCTGTATTGTCACACAATGATTTGGGCGTAGTAGCATTCTGTTTGGTATTTCTGGATGATTAATTATGTTCCTTGTGTTTTTGTGGCTTCAAGATCAGCAGCATAAGTTTACGCTGTTGTGGGCTTAATGGGAGAAGACTATTTAGTTTTGAACTTTATGTTGAGATTGAGTACATTTTTCATTTGATTTGTTTTATTTCGTATGCAGAACAAAACTCATTTGGTAATGGATGGAATTATCTTCATTTCCAAACTGCATGCTCTGGTAAAGGTTGTTGTGGTAGCATGCTTACCATGGTAGACTAGATTTCTCTGCCTCACAGAAAAAGCCAGCTAAGGCAGTAAGCCAAGAAGTGTTTCCTATGTCTGGTGGAGATGCATACTGAGGCTATATACTCTGTGAATGAGGTGGCTCAGGACGGAATTAAATTTGTGTGCTTTGGACGGCTGCTGGACCCTATTATTTGAGTGTTTTGAGCTTTGTTCTATAACTTTACTAATTTTGAAGAATGTTCATTTTGCCTCTGAAAACTGCAAGTGATGAGATGCAGAGATCTTCAGTGTCATACCAGTGTAAAGCTGTGTTACACTGTGACCAAGCTATTAATGGATTTGAATGCTGTTAAGGGAATTAATTTTCTTTGGGAATTGTTGCAGAAGGTGAAGATAGTGAGCTGTAGAAACACTGAAATAGAAAAGCATATATATATATTTTGTGTGTGTGTGTATATATATATATATATATATATATATATATATATATATATATATATATATATATTTATATTGTTTAATAGCAGCAACTTTTCATTAGTTGAAGATCTCTTTGTTTAATGTGGAATTTAGATGATGTTTTACTTCTGCACTCTGCAGAGATTGTGCATATTGACTGATATTGGTGGATTTTAATGACATAAGTATGAGTGGCCATTTATGGTTGAAATGTTCTGAATTGGGCAGTTCTGCCATTATTAGTTCATGTGTTTTGTTTCAGTACCAGTCAAAGTTGTGATGGCTGCTAATTCATGTCTGCTAGCTGTTATTATGTATTAAAATTTAATACAATCAGGAAGGTGAATCAAAGAACTTTTGCTTGGCTTTAAAAATGTGTGCAAGGGGCCTATAATTTGAAAAAAAAAACAAAGGTAAACTCAATCCACCACTGGCCAGATGGATTTTCTTTGAACGTAGGGTTCAATGCTGTTTCAGTGAATGTGAGTTTTAAAGGCAAAGAAGTATTAAAGCTATGGGCAGGATTCACAAAGGCTTGCACGGAGTCTAAGAGTAGTGTAAGACTCCCTGCAGCCTTCGCGATCCAGTAACAGCCCTAAATTCCGTGTAAGAGTCCAGCTAAAACGTCTCTTACACGGAGTGGGCGTGGATATGCTAATCACCTCACTTGCATCCGAATGGCATGCAAATGAGGTAGATTAGCGACCCAGGAAGCCCAAAGCAGCCCGGGTAAGAGCCGTTTTAGCTGCAGAAATGTACTCAGTTGACAACTGAGTACGTTTCTGCAAAAAACACAATGGAGCCATGTCAGCTCCAAATAAAGGGTGCATATGTGTCAGGCAGCATGCCAATGGCCAAATATGTGGCTATTGGCAAGGTACCCTGATGCAAATATAAGAAATAAATATATATTTTTTTCGGCGATCGCCGATGTTTAAACGCAGCGCAGCCCTGCGCAAACGGGCTGCACTGTATAAAACATAAAAATGAAGGTTATAAACCCACAAATGTGGGTTTTATGCAATTCATGGATTTACAATGCAGGGACCAGCAGACCAAAAACAACATGGCCACCGTTTAGTGGTTGCTAAGGGGGAAGCTGAGTCTAAGACATGTAACTAAGCATTAGTAGGCAATCTGATGTAAATGAGTGTTAGGATTCTGAATTCCACTGTCACATAGCAAATGAGCACATTCTGAGTAGTGTAAGAGATACATAACGGGGAGGAATAGAGTAGGAGATAGGTGACATCACAGGGGGGAATGGTAGAAAGAAATGCAGTTCATTGGAGGTCAGTGTTACATGACAGATGTCAGACACATATCATGGAAAGAGGAGTGCCACAAGATAAGCATGGGAAAGTCAAGAAATGGAAGGTGTACACTGTTGCTTACACCAAAGTTTCTTGCTGGGCGTACATGCGTACGTGCGCGTGCCATGAAGCGCGAGTAGGGCAGTGTGCGCACGTGTAAGGCAGACTGAGCATGTGGGAGCCTGTTGGCAGACTTGTAAGACTGTTTGCGCTGGTGTGCGCGTGTTTTAACCCGAATAAGCAGATTCTGAACCGTGTAAGCCTGTGTGCGCGAATGTAAGCCACTGTGAGCGTGTTTCTGCTGGTATGCGCGTTGCTTCCCCCTGAGGAAACAGAAAAGAAAAAGGAAGCAACAGAATTAGTAGGAAGCTAGCAGGGAATACTGCTGGAGCTAGCAGGTGAAAACAATTAGAAGCAGGCAATTACACAGGCAGAATAGTAGCTCAGCCAAGCACTTAAAACTCTGCAAACAGCAGTGCAGGATGTTTCTCTCAAGAGACACTGCAAGACAGGAGTAAGCTATTAGAAGTGAAAACTGAAAAAGCTGAACTCAGAGCAGAAATGTTAGGGGCTGCCATAGCTGTCATAAGGAGACATAGGCTACTTGCTGAGGGTAGTGACAATGCAAATGGTGCCAGACAACCCACAGTGAGGAGACGGAGAAGAGTGTACAGGCCCAGGGTCACCTACCACGGGTTACATGAGCTGGAGATTGTAGAGCGCTATAGAGTGGACAGAGACCTCCTGCAGCAAATTGTCGAGCTGTGCAGGCCAGGCCTCACACACAGAACCAACAGAGGGGAACCCATCCCAGTGGAAACCAAGGTATGTGTTGGCCTAAGAATACTAGCAACAGGTACCTTCCAGAGACCAACTGGTGATATGATGGGGATATCACAGGCATCAGCCTCCAGGGTACTGCACCAGTTCCTGGATGCCATGTCAGCACATGTCGGTGATCATGTATATTTCCCCAATGCCCGTGAGGTATCGGCCAGCAATATGCGTCTCTTCCAGCAAATAGCGGAATACCCTGAGGTAGTGGGTGCAATAGACTGCACGGACATACGCATCAAAGGACCAGCCGGTGAGCGGGGTAGGGCCTACATTAACCACAAGGGCTTCCCCTCCATCAACTGCCAGGTCGTGTGTGATGCCCAGGGCATAATAATGAATGTGTGTGCTGGCTGCCCTGGGAGCTACCATGATTCCCATATCTGGCATTTGACGCAGCTGTACCAGACATTTGCCAATGGGGACATCCCACATGGACACCTAGTGGGGGATGCAGGTTATGCACTGGAGCCGTGGCTGATGACACCCATCAGAAATGCACACACACCTGAACAGGAACGCCATAATGGGGCACACGCACAAACACGTAATGTAATAGAGCGTGTGTTTGGCCTGCTCAAGTCACGGTTCCGGTGTCTGGACACATCTGGTGGAGCCTTGCAGTACTCACCAACTACATGTACCCAAATTGTCATGGTATGTGCTATGCTACATAATATGATCTTGCGAAAACAGCTGCAGCAGGACCAGCATAGGGCCGGGCCAAACAGCCCCCCACCATTGCCAAGGCCATCACAGGCAGAGCGTGACTCGGAGGAGGAACAACCTGAGCCTGCCCCAGTAGGCAGAAAGAGGCGTGCCCAGTATGCCCTGGCCTTGGCAAAGAGGCAACGCATAGCACATACACTGGCTCAGTAGGAACCCTGGGAATGATACCCCTCTCTGACTCACTCATAAAATAACAGGGATGCCTAAAATGACATAACCTGCTCTCAAACATGTACCGGGAGTGTAGTATGTGCATCCGACAGAGGCAGCCCTGCAGCACCACCTGAGGCATGAATGCCATGTGTTAAGCAATATAACACCATGTAGTATATGCACACTTGAGGACCCTGACTAACATCCTACCCTCACCAAGCATGATGCCACAATATGACGATGGGATGATCAATTGCAATAATTAGCTGAAGTATTGCAGTTAGTCAAAGGGGATCCAATGTGTGCCAGCCTGGGATGACATGCTGAGCATGACATGATGCTCCACCTGCTAGGGGTGGCGTGCACCTATCAGTCCAGGTCTTATGGATACTGGCAAAGGCTGTTGTTACCCACAGTGTGCCCTGAATAGGTAAGGCTCAAAACACAAACCGACCTCCATAGGTATAACAAGGGATAAGAACCTAGATGTAATGCTACCCAATGCCAGAAGTCTAAACAGCAAGATGCATGCAGTCTAAACTCACCCAGTATGGAGAATGTTGATATCTGTCCTGTAACAGAAGACTGGGTCAAGGCTCACAAAAGCACCCTCATACTGTGCTGTACAGCCTCAAAACATGGACCAAGCTACAAAAGGAGGGTGACTAGCAATAATTGTCAAGGGTAACCACACCCCCATGTTGGTACCACAACAAGAAGCAGCATGGACTAGCCATGGTCAAGTAACAGTGGCTAAAACTGCCTTCCAGTTTATAGCCTGCTACAGACTACCGTCCTAACACCAGGAACTGCACCTGGCCTATGTTGGAATACATGAATATATCAAGCCCTCCAAACCACATTATATTGGGTGACTGAAAATACCCAGATATAGACTGGGAGCATTATACTAGCTCCAACACTGTAGGACAAAAGTTCCTAGAATCCATAAACCAAAATGCCCAGAAACAACGTACCACTCCCACAAGAGGGGTAAGCATACTGGATGTGATAATCAGCAACATGGGTACTGGATGGCAAGATGAGAAGTGTATCCCTCACTGGTAAGACCAGACCATAGAGTAAGCACACTGGATATACACATCCTGACCACAGTCCCTGGCCAGAAAACCACAGTGAAAAACATGTGTAAAGCAAAAGTTGCACTCCTCCAAACTGATGTGGAATCCATTAAAGGCCCTGTGCAGGTGCAAAATATGGGCCACACTTCAGAACCTGTTATACAGGCATTCCATGAACACTGCCAGGAATGCTTGGATTATGCAATCCCAAATAAAACCAAGACACAGTGCCATACACGCAGGCATCTGGCATGGTGGACTCCAGCCATTACCACACCATGCAAGAGAATGAGGAAGCTACTACATGATAGAGCAAACATAAAAAGGGAAGTAATCACTGATCAGTAGTATGGCAATAAAATATGTCCACACATACAATCCACTAAGGCCAGCTACAACAAGTTGAATCTGTGAATCTTGAGGCAATGTTACACCTGCCCCAAGTACACAGACAACCCTCAACTCCCCCCAAGAAATACAAATATATATATACTGTGTCTGAACATGTTTGCAGAGGACTACAAACTGGCCACCATATCTGACCCTCCAGCTGACACAAGCATCCCACAAAAGGGCCACATAGAAACAGACAACTGCTGCCATAGCCATGTTAGCAAGCTAATTGCAGAAAAGTGTATAGTCAACCCCTGTGGATATACAGTAAGTGCCCACCAATTACCACATAGGTGTTAACCCGTTAAGTACTTAACATGTAATGAGAGACCTGGGGACACAAGTTGATAGATATCCTGCATTGGACAAGCATGTGGCTGTAGTGGTTACAGAAACATACCATATACCCACCTAATCATGAAGGTTGTCAGATCTAGATAAGGGGAGGTCATTGTGGCTCTGCAGTCATCCATCATCAGCGTTACAATTGACTACAATAGCCCCTGTGGGATGTACCTCAGCAGACACCTCCATCAACTGTAAAGTCCCCAAAAGTACCTCACCAGGAGTATCAAAGAGCTTGAACAGATGCCATGTGTTGCCTGATTAAACAAACTGCAGCTCCACACACTGCCATACTGCCCACCCAGAGGCAAGCTGTGCCTGATGTATAAAGCCATGTCCAAGCTGGAATCAATGAACATGCTGCACCTTGTACAATCTGAATGGCAGTGAGCTATGCACATGAGAGACCTGAACCCCAGCACTGACATACATAGGACAAGCTGTACTGAATGATCCATAACACAGAAGCCACCCCCACTCTTGAGTAAACTCCCAGTACAGGTTAGCCAGAGAGTCACTCATCGCCTCTCCTCAAGAGGAATCTTGATGAGTGGATGGGAGATGGTAGGTTTACCCTGGGTATCACTGTTATGTCACGGGTAGACGGAGGCACAGTATACCAACCATGACATATGTCATGGCAAACTCCACTTACAATGTGTGTCGAAGGACAAACACACTCTCCGACTAGCATTAGAAATGGCCTAGGGCACAGCGCTAGTGTTTGCCAATGTACACCTATGTTGTGGAATACACTACCAATGTTGGACAAGCCTGGTTTAAGTAGTTCATATCTGAACATAATGCAACATGGTCAGATGTGCACAACTGGCCCCTAACCAGGCTGTTGTACTCACTATGAAAATGTAAAGCAGTGATAGGACTAAAGCCCAGGATACTGTCCACCACAGTGAAAGTACTGAACCAGTACACTATACGGTACTACAGTGTTAGGTCAGTATGAAAGGATGTTGACAACTATATGTAAAGTATCCCATGCAAACCCTGCAGGCACAGTATAATCCCTGTTGTGTTCAGACACAAAGCAGTTGGACAGTAACTACACAACATGACACACAACCATAAATGTGAGATATTGTTGAAGTTCACACTCATCCACAAATGTGGTGGGCTGCAGAGTTCTACATATGGAAAGCTCACACTGGGCATGCTCGCACACTTTGATAAATGAGACATATGTCAGACAACATGCCATGGAAAGCCTAAACTGGGCATGCTCACACACTTAGGCCAAATCTCAGTTTAGCAGTTGGCCACACATATCTGGTATTTGTACGTGTTATTCCAGGAACCAACCACATTACAGCAATCTGCCCAGTGCACACAGTTAAATGACTACAGAGACATAAGTGATATAGTGGATCCCTCTCATATTCAAACATCTTCCACAGATACACAAGTTGTTCATAGAAACAGGGAATGCTATGGCAATAAAGACTTGCAAACAGTCTATCAGCAACAAATATTGTGCATCTGACAATTAAACATATGGGTATAGAGGTCAACACTAGGCTGTTTGCCCTAGGGAATGACAGCTTAGCCAGAGTGTGCTTGGCGTCTGCCTCCCCAGTACAGTAGGCTACTATGCCACTGTAAAGTAGGTCACATAAGGCACCGTGTGAGGCTAGTGTGCTGTGCCTCTGTCAAGGAGGGACACAGTGGAGATCCCAGGGGTTGAATTTGCTAAGCCACATCCATGTTGTTGGTGTGTGCTGGAAGAGGGTGGTGAGGACCTCTAACAGTAAGTGGGCGTCAATAACAGACTGAGGGGAGCCTTATCTGCATTGTCTGGACAATTTCACTGTCAACACTTTGTCGTGATGATTATGAGGGATTGAAGTGTCATGCCAGTACTATTCAGAGATGTCCTCCCTCTGTGGGCTACTGCTCTGAAATGTATTAGCTCACTCTGTCTGTTGGACAGCTCATATATGGCTGGTGTACACCTTTCAGGTGTCCTGTTGTGGAGGAGTCATGGGTATATTTGGGATAGCATGATCAATGCAAACCTTCCACATGCTCATAGAATGCAATTGTCAAGGATTATGCAGAGTGGCCTGTATACTTCCCCAGCATGGGTCCTTTGAAGTCTTCCACCCCAGTCTTCACAAGTGTAAAGTCTGCTTTTGATAAATACACTTTGTTTGCAGTGACAACCTTGCCTGGGGGTGGGGATGGGATATGGATGTCCAGGGAAAGGTGGGTATGGTCAGTTATCAACAATGGTGGTCTACCTCTGGTGTGGAACAGTGAGTACCCATGTTGCAGATGGTCAGGTGCAATATGTATTCCCCCTTGTGGCTGTGGTGAGTGGTTCTGCCATAGCACATGGACTCACAAATTGTAGTGGCTGTAGGGTAATGTTGTAGAGGTCTGAGTAGTTCCCACACATGATATACCTGTACCTGACGTTAACAGCTGGAATGGTGTATGTGAACACCTGCATATCTTGGCACTGTTCTCAGGGAAGCAAAGTGTGTGTCCTGGATGTGGGAGGGGTGGTCCAAACTGGTTGTGTTGTGTGTTACAGGTCCTGTGGTCACGAAGCATTGTATAGAACATAACCTGCCAGTGTGATGTGCATATCTGACCCTGAAGTAGGTGGCTGCAAATGCATATATATGCTATCCCCTCCTGACAGGTAGTACTAGATGTACATACCTCTGTAGAAATATTGATGTCAGCACCCTATAAATACTGCAGGTGCAGAACAGATGCCTAGTAATTTGGATAGTGCGCTCTGCTAATGCGTCTCCCTCAATAATATAGTTAGGTAGGGGTTTGAATACTCAGTGTGTGTGTGTGTGTGTGTGTGTGTGTGTGTGTGTGTGTGTGTGTGTGGGTGAGCGGGGTTGGTGTATGTGCAAGTTTGTGTGAGGGAAATGTCCCTTTTGGCAACTGGGAAAACACACTACAGGATGCACATTCCCCTTTCTAAACACTGATGATGTCAGCACCCTATAAGTACAGCAGGAGAAGGGAAACCTTCCAGTAATGCGAATAGCGCGCTCTGCTAATGCGTCCGTCTTGAGTGTCATAACATACTTAGGTAGGGGTTTGAATCCTGCAAATGCTCAGTGTGTGTGGAGGGGGTTAGTGTGTGTGCAATTCTGTATGAAAGAAATGTCCCTTTTGGCAACTAGGAGAACACACTACAGGATGACCATTCCTCTTTCTAAACACTGATGATGTCAGCACCCTATAAGTACAGCAGGAGAAGGGAAACCTCCCAGTAATGCGAATAGCGCGCTCCGCTAATGCGTCCGTCTTGAGTGTCATAACATAGTTAGGTAGGGGTTTGAATCCTACAAATGCTCAGTGTGTGTGGAGGGGGGTTGGTGTGTGTGCAATTCTGTGTGAGGGAAACGTCCCTTTTGGCAACTAGGAGAACACACTACAGGATGCACATTCCCCTTTCTAAACACTGATGATGTCAGCACCCTATAAGTACAGCAGGAGAAGGGAACCTCCCAGTAATGCGAAAAGCGCGCTCCTCTAATGCGTCCGTCTTGTGTTTCATTACATAGTTAAGTAGGGGTTTGAATCCTGCACATGGCAAGTGTGTGTGGGGGGTGGAAATAGGGTGTGTGCAATTACATGTGTGAGAGAACTGACCCTTTTGCCAACCAGTACAACACACCAGCTGCTGCATATTCCAATCTCTACACAGAGATGATGTCAGCACCCTACAAGTACAGCAGAAGAGGGCAAATCTCCCAGTAATGCAAATAGCACACTCTGCTACTGCATCTCTCATTACTGTCATAGCACAGTTAGTTATGGCTTTGAATTCCACACATGCCACATGTGTTTTTGTCACACAGAATGCCCATGTGTGTGGGTTGTTGTTCACAATAATGCATGACATCGATTAAACCAGTAATAGCAATGGACACAGATGATGTATGTGTGTGCCAAACACACATATGTACCTGTGACCTTCAATAGTTCCCATGTCTGACGCCTGCCACATGTGAATACATGGTATTTGCACTGGATAACATTATGACTGTGGTCTTCTGTGCGGGTGCTGCATGTGGTATGTGTATATACAGTGTGAGATGTATATGGTATCATCCTAGCAGCGAGGGATACACATCTGGTCTGGGGCATATAGTCTACATGTTGTTGATGAACAGGTGCTGCATGTTTTCACCTGTTGTGGGAGTGGTAACAAGTTGTTCCATAGCAATGCAGTGACTACATGCTAGGAACCTTTCAGCTAGGGTGTTGTAGCTACAGTAATTCATCAGCATTCAGTAATACGTCAGCATTCCTGGTGAGGGTATGATGCCAATCAAGGTCAGGGTCATACCAGCCTGTGCCACATGCTGAGAGAGCCCTTCCATGTTCCCTGTCATGTAGTCCAGGGAGGTACATCACAGGTCAGCCATAGTGGCATGGACAATGACTGAGTCATATGTGTCCATGCCTCTGACTGACCTGTATGCTTGTGTTATGTGGTGGACCATAGTGCCCCACGGGCATATCACTGTGACCTTCACCTTGTCCAGCCTGGTGAGCAGGACCTCAATGTACCGGACAATAAAGGTACCTAACACAACTGTAGCAGGTGTGTTGTCTAGCCGTACAGGCTGTGACTGTTTGGCACACAGGATTTGTGTGCTATGTGTTGCATGTGCTGTGTTCCGGCTTAATGTATGCCTGTGTGCCAGCTGCAGAGGTGTCTGCTGCTCAGGCAGGATGCTATTCTGAGGATCCACGAATGGCCCAGTGTGTTCACGTGTTTGGATTGCTGTCAGTGTAGGTCTACATCAGACTGGTATTGTAGTCACTGTAGTATTTCATGCCACCTGACAGGTTATGCCACTACTGGGTTCAGAGTGCTTAGTCCCCAGTTTGGCTATGTGGTTGCATCTCATACATGTGTTGTATGTCCATGTGTAGGGGAGAGGGTTGACTGTGTACATGTGGCAGCTGTGACATTGCCTCATGACCCACATATTCCACAACTGTACCATAGAGGTGACTGACAAGTGACCTTTGCACATGCTACCATAGTATTGTGATTGCCATGGTGATTAACAGCACATAGGGCCAATGGGGAACAAGGTACATAGGTTCATACTAGGCTATCTGCCCTAGGGCATTTATAAGCCTAGCCAGAATGTGTTTGGCTTTCACCACCCATTTTAAATTTATTTTGCTATGCCCTTTTTCGAGGTTAGTATACTGTGCCTCTGTCTAACAGTGACACAGAAGTGATACCAGGGGTAAACCTACGATGTCCCATCCACTCATCAAGATTCCTCTTGAAGAGAGTCAATGAGGAACTCTGCCTAACCTGGACTGGGATTTTATTCCAGAGTGAAGGGAGCCTCTGGGTTATGAATCTGTCCCTCCAGCATGTCCTATTTATTTCAGTGCTGAGGTTCAAGTCTCTTGAGTGCGTAGTTCGATGGGATTTGGATTTTCTGAGGTGCAGCATGTCCATTAATTCCTGGTTGGACACGGCTTTATACGTCAGGCAAAGATTGCCTCTGAACAGGCAGTATGCCACTGAGTAGAGCTGGAGTTTCTTTAACCGGGCAGCATATGGCATCTGTTTGAGCCCTTTGATCCTCTTGGTGAGGTACTTTTGGGGTCTTTCCAGTTGCTGCAGGTGTCTGGTAAGGTACATCCCAAAAAGGGCATTGTACTCAATTATGGGCCTGATGAGGGATGAGTAAAGAGGCACGATGACCTCCCCTGATCTAAATGTGAATCCCTTCTTGATTAGGTGGGCTATATAAAATGTTTTTCTAACCACTTTGGCCACGTTGTTGTCAAATGAGAGATTGCTATCAACTTGGGTCCCCAGGTCCCTAATTACTTCTTCTGTACTTAATGGATTACCACTTATCTGGTAATTTGTGGGCACTTTGTTTTTGCCAAAGGGGATGACTATACACTTTGTGTCATTTAGCTTGAGGCCATGGCTCTGGCACCAGTTGTCTGTTTCTATGAGGCCCTTTTGGAGGATGCTTGTGTCAGCTGGAGAGTCGATTATGGCGCCCAGTTTGCAGTCATCTGCGAACTTGGTCAGCCACAGTCCTTCCGTGTTGGCCTGTACCTCCGAGAAATATTTACCAAACAAGGGAGGTCCCAGGACTGAGCCTTGTGGGACACCATTTGTAACTGGTTTGGAGTCTGCCATGGCTCCAGCAATTCTAACCATGTGGGTTCTGCCCTTGAGCCAGCTTGCAATCCATCTAGTGACATAGGGGTTGATATTTACGCTGGTGAGCTTATATATAATGCCCGAGTGGGGTATTGTATCGAAGGCTTTTGCGAGGTCCAGGTAGGCTGGGTGGACCACCTTCCCCTCGTCAATGGCCTTGGTGACTGTTTCAAAGAAATCAACCAGGTTTAAGAGACAGGATCTGCCCTTAACAAAGCCGAACTGAGTAGGATCCAGTGTCTGTAGGACCCCAATATCTTTATTTATGAGGTCCATGATGATCCTTTCCATAGCTTTGCAGACCAAGCTTGTCAGGGTTATGGGGCGATAGTTTCCAGGATCCGTTGAGGCACCACCTTTATGGAGAGGGACCACTGTTGCTGTACGCCACTCTTTGGGCACATATCCTGTAGTAAGGCTGAGATTGAACAGTAGTTTTATGTTTGGGTTTAGCTCTTCTTGGAGTTCATGTAGGACACAACCCGGGACACCGTCTGGTCCCATTGATGCTGTGTTTTTTGCTTTTGAGAGGGCTGCTCTTACCTGAGCATCTGAGATGTCAGGGGGCCAGCACTCTGCTGGGATAGATATTTGCCCTTTTGGTGTGGAGGGTGGGGAGAAGTTTGCGCTGAACCTGTCAGCTAGGATGTTGGCAATGTCTGTGGGTTTGGTGTATTTTTTGTCATTTTGGACTAATTCTGAGCATATCTGGGAATTACCACCCAGGTTCCTAACATAACTAAAGAAAGCCTTGTGATTATCCTTAGTGTCCTGTGCAATTTTCTCTCGAAGCTGGCCTTAGACAATTTTATGAGTGCCCGTAGTTTTTTGCTAATACTGATCAGTGATGCCTTCCCTTTTTGGGATTTTGCTCTATCATTTAGTAGCTTCCTCCTTCTATTGTATAGTTTGTTTATGGCTGGGGTCCACCAGACAGGACGTCTGCCTTTGGAGGATTGGGTCTTAGTTTTATTTGGGATCGCATGATCCATGCATTCCTGAAGGTGTCCATAGAATGCGTTTATAAAGGATTCTGCAGTCTGGGCCGTATTTTCCACAGGCCCGGGGGCTTTGAAGGATTCCACCTCGGTTTTGAGGAGTGTGAAATTTGCTTTAGAGAAGTTTTTCACTGTGGTTTTCTGGGTAGGGGTGGAGTCGGGATGTGAATATCCAGTGAGATTAGT
Source organism: Protopterus annectens (assembly GCF_019279795.1). Taxonomy (NCBI): domain Eukaryota; kingdom Metazoa; phylum Chordata; order Ceratodontiformes; family Protopteridae; genus Protopterus; species Protopterus annectens. Next base: position 1,243,221,810 of record NC_056728.1, on the reverse strand, counting down.
TTATGGTCTGATCTTACCAGTGAGGGATACACTTCTGGCCTGGATCATAGAGTCCCCATGTTGGTGATGATCAGGTCCAGTATGTTTTCCCCTCTTGTGGGAGTGGTAACATGTTGTTCCATAGCATTTGAGTTTATGAATTCTAAGAACCTTTGGGCTAGGGTGTTGGAGCTAGAGTAATGCTCCCAGTCTATGTTTGGGTAGTTGAAGTCACCCAATATAATGGTGTTTGGAGAGACCTTCATATTTTCCAGTGTTCTCAGGAAGGCCGAGTGGGGTTCCTGGGTTTGGGAGGGTGGTCTGTAGCAGGCTATAAACTGGAAGGCAGTTTTACCCACTGTTAGTTGCACATGGATAGTCTCTGATGATTCATGCTTTGCCACCAACCTGGAGGTGTGGGTATCTTTGATGAATATCGATACTCCCCCTCCTTTTGTGGTTCGGTCCAAGTTTTGGGGCCGAAAAGCATGGTATGAGGTATAACCTGGTAGTGCTGGGGTGCTCTCAGTAGCCCTGAACCAGGTTTCTGTTACTGCACAGATATCGATGTTCTCCATGCTAAGGAGAGTTTCGAGTGCGTGCATCTTGAGGTTTAGACTTCTGGCATTGAGTAGCATTACTCTTAGTTTCTTATCCCTTGTGATACCTATGGAGGTGGGTTTGTCCTTTGAGCCTTGCCTAAAAAAGGTACTATGGGGGTAGCAAGAGCTTTTGCCAATATCCGAAAGCCCAGGGGTGACAGGTGCAAGCCGTCCCTAGCGAAGCAGGTGGTTCAACAGAAGGTGTGTATGTGAGGGTGTAGTGCCTGTGATTAGTTAGCACTGGCATATATGACTGCTCACGTGGACAAATGCCAGGTAAGTCATATGCAATGTGTCACAGGCAACGCACATGTGAACAGGACAAACAGTGATGTTCTGTCAAGTGAGACATGGACATACATATAGTAAACTATGCAGATGTCACTAGGAGTCCACAGAAGCTCTGTAACTCTGCATTGCAGGTGGGATCAGTGTTCCAGGGTAACTGCAAGCAAACATGCATGCAAACAAAGCTACAGTAAGCAAGGCTGCATGTAGTCCATTGTACAACAAACAAGCTGTACCACTTCCAGTAGATAACAGTGCAAATATGCAGGCACTATGCACATCTACATGGAAATACACAGGTCAGATGGCTAGGGTCCAGTCTCAGTGCACACAAGTGTACAGACCATGTACCGTCAGGATGTACAATAACTGGATGGAAACCCAGGTGCTCATACCTGCAGTAATACACATGTCAAATAACAGACACTGAGCCTTCACTCAGTGGTTCCATACTTAGTAGGATGTATGCTACCTGGCCTGCCATCACAGTATCCCTGACATTTATGGGGACTCTCCCTCCTGTGAAAGTTAGTTTTGTGTGTTGGGGCTGTCTAGCATGGTATGAGATGTGAGCTTGCAATGCTAGGCTGCTCCTGTGTGTCCTGTACAAGTCGTGTAGTACTGCACACATATCAACATCCTCAAACATCTGCATTGCAGAGTCAAGTGTGGGCAACATGCCACTTGCAGTTTACATGTCCATCATTGCGTATCAATACTTTCATTACCTTATCCCCTGTGCTACCTATGTATGTAGCCTGCTGTTGACATCCTTACCACCAGTATGCCAACATGTGCAGATGATACACTATGGTACTTACCATGGGTGTAGACAACAGTACAAGACAATCATACACTTACTGCATCAGGCATGCTGGGATATTCCCACAATTATATCAGCACACAGTACTGTTAACAACATGATACTATTACTACATGTCTATGTAGTCACCCCTGTGCATCAGCAACATGTTAACCTGTACCTGCACTGATGTTAGAGATTGCAGGAGGTGGCACAGTTTCATCATATGCACAGGGTGTGAACTTGGTATGCCTGAGTCTGCCACTGATTCCACCAATTGACATGTATGTGTATGTGTGTTGGTGAGGGAGAGCAGTACAAGGTGGGGCAATGTTGATGCAGTGTGTGCGTGTATGCGGTAGCCCTAGGTGTTGTCAATTTGCCTGTGTGTATGGATGCACACAGTTCCACCTCATGGCTGCCATATACTGATGTTTGTGGACAGCCACAGACTGTACCTGCCAGGTCATACAAATCAGTGTCTCTGGCCATGGACATGGTACCTGTGCCTTGCAGGGGTGCTACGTACCGTATCCGGTACCACTCCAGACTGGGTACTGTCATCAGAAGCAGGTGTTCGTTGACTAGACACAGATCCCTGTCGGGCCTGTCCAGAGCCACGTGCACGTGGTCTCCTGGGGCGGTCTGATGACAGCACAGACCCAGCATTGCTGGGGCTGCTGCTGGCACTATGGGAGCGGCTGCGGCCCTGATGTCATCCGCGACGACTGCCAGCTGCTGCTGTTGCTGGCATACGCCCACGTCGACGCTTCAACCGTCCACCATCGCTCTGGCTCATGGACATGTAGTTGTGGAACCGATCTAATATGTCCCCACAACGTCTGTCTATGACATCGGTGAAATTACGGATGGCAGCCGCAAAGTCACGCATACTGTCAGTCATGGCAGTGCGACATGCTGTCAGCTCCCTCAGACCCTGTCTGGTGTACCGTTCCATACGTGACTGTGCCTGCATGACAGCGCGAAACATAGCTGAGGTTGTAAGACCTCTGTGGGCATGTCTGACAGGGGCAGTATGCCCACGGATGCTCCCATGAGCACCCCTGGACATCTGTCTGTGTGGTACCATCTCAGGGCCATGCCCATGGCTGCTGTGTGGGGAAGCATGTGCCACAGATACCACATTACCCTGGTCAATGCCCACTGTATCCTGTCCATCATTTAGGGACATTGGTGACAAAGGGTGTATTGGCAGGATAACTGTGCGCATTGATGGGGTTGACAGCTCTGTACTGTCAATTGGCTGACCAATGACGGACCCTGGCATACCTCCCTGTGCCATTACACTGATGTCATCATTATCAGTACCCGTGGCACCTGATTCAGGTTCCCTGCTGCAAGTCACCAGAGCAGCACCCGAACCTGTGGGAGGGAAACAGGAAACACAGTTTACAATGTATACACAATGTTACCAGTGATGCACACATGCACAGGTGCACACATGCACAGGTGCACACATGCACACGTGCACACATGCACAGGTGCACACATGCACACGTGCACATGTGCACACATGCACAGGTGCACACATGCACACATGCACACTACTCAGTATGCGAGATATCAACACACAGACACAGACACACCTGCATGCATACACAGAGCACTACTCAGTGAGCCTAATATTATTATTACTATCAAGACTATTAAAGGTATTGTTAATACACACTCACCAGCATGGATAGGCTGCATTGCTGTTACACCGGAGGGACCTGCAGAAGTGAGGAAATTAATGTCAGTGGGCACAACTGTGCCATTGTTACTGAGTATGATACAGGTCAGTAGTACAACAGTTGCCTTTCACAGGTCAGCTGCTGATATTGAGAATATCACACTTGCACATTAAATACTATGATGACAACTACAAACCAACGACACACCTCACACATGCATTAACTACCAGTGTACACAACAGTCAACTATACGTATGGCATATTACCTGTACGCTCGTAGTCTTGCTGCTGCGTGGCTCCAGCCTCCATCATAATGCAGGTCTGCTGCTGTTGTTGTTGGCGGGCTGGAGCCACAACACTTCTGAGTAGTCCCTCCAGTCTGGTGAGTGGGGGATGTGTAACCACCCCACCACCTGTGGCAACCTGTTGCCTGTGGATATCCGACGCACGCTGATGGACATTTCTGATCAAATCACTGCAGTGATGTCGTACCTGCTCATATGTCCTATTATGCGTGCCTATGTCATTTACCCGACGGACCAGGTCTTGCCACAGTGCAGCCCTCTCCTGCTGATTCTGGTTGGTGCGGGAAAAGAGTATTGCATAATCTCGCACCAGGCTCTGGTGTATCTCCTCATCCTCAGCTGCAGAGTACGCTGGATTGCGCTGGTGAGCCATGGTCCTGAAAAAGGAAATAACATGATATCAGCAAAATATGTCAGCAGAATGTGGCACACATACTACACATGCTACTCGACTGTTGTGATACAACATATCTCACATATATAGCATCTGTCTGTCTATTGGTGGATACACATGTAAATGGCCAGGTATCAGTGCTCAGCCAACAACTGTGCAACAGTACCTGGCACACTCCATACGACATACTACCAAACCCCAGCAGTCAGAACACTGATTCAGGTCCAAAGCACCTCCTCACTCTGGGGGTTTGTATCGAGGTACTGTATGGGGTACATCATCAACTACTGTGAGCTGACCACAAACTAATTGCCCTGGATATAAATATCCCACCTCCACCACCAGCACAAACGACTACAGTGAATAACATTTCAAATGCAAACTTTACACTTCGTAACACTGACATGGTATCCTTTAAGCCCACTGGGCCAGTGGAGGACACAACCCACAATGCTGACCCCTTCACAGATGATTTCTACAGACATCTCCGAGAATGCATGGATCATGCAATCCCATATAAGACCAAGACACTCTCCACAAAGGGACAGCATCCTGTCTGGTGGACCCCAGCCATAGACAGATTGTATAACAAAAGATGGAAGCTACTGCAAGACAGAGCATAATTCCATAAAGGGAAGGCATGTCTGATCAGCACTAGTAAGGAGCTATTTTCTCTCATACAAAGATCCATGGGCAACTTTGAGAGGAAATCAACGGGGACACTACAGATAAACACAAGGCCTTCTTCAGTTATGTTAGCAACCTGGTCAGAAACCCTCCAATATGCTCATAGTTAGTACACAACAACAAATAATTCACTGACCCACAGATATTGGCAACATTGTGGCAAACCGGTTCAGTGCAGGTTTCCCCCTCCCTCTCCCCCAAACTAAGACATACTTATCCTAGCTGATTGTAACCTCCCTGTCATCACAGATGTCCAAGTGAGAGCCGCCCTCAGAAAAGCAGAAAACACAACATGAATGGGACCTGATGGTATCCCCGGCTGCATGCTACATGAACTCCAAGAGGAGCTAAACACACATATAGAAGTGCTATGTAACACTAGCCTGACTACAGGATATGTACCTGTACACTGGCGTACAACAGCAGTGGTTCCACTCCACGAAGGAGGCACCTCTACATACCAATGCAATACAACACAATACAATACATTACAATACAATACAATACAATATGCTATTGCCCCTGGGACTACAGCAGCATACTGTTCTGCTACCCTGACCATTGTGACACATGTGATGTGATGGTACCTGCTCCTGTCAAACAGTTACACAGGGTGACTCATATGGCATATTACCTGTCTGACTAACATTCAGCAGGGGTATGTGTGACATGTACTCATGGGGAGTCTTGCTTCTTAATGCTGTGTGGTTTATTGCAGGGTATGTCTTATCTGTGGGTAGGAACCTGTACCTCCGCCATGTGCTCTCTACTGCAGTGTCACGGACGACACACAGCAGTCATTTAGGTTGTGGATGGTGTGAGGTGTTACTATGGTTGTTGGACATCTGTCATGGGTGTGACTTAAGTATGTAAATCCAGGAGTGGTAACCTCTATGTGGGTAGTATGTGTGTACTCTGTGGTGTTGTCAGTCACTGTGCGTTGGTAATGTGTTTGAGTGCATTGTCACAGTGTTGTACATATCACTGTGTCCTTCTCCATATCTGTAGCTGTCATATGAGCTACATACCGTGGCAGCCATTGTGTGATGTGGAGGGGTACACTGACCTACATGTCCAAGCTGACACACCATGTCTGCTGACACATACCATGTGCAGGTAGCAGGTATTCCAGGAATAGTGTGCCACTGTGAATATCATTGGGGGGACTATTGTACACATTTATTACCCTGTTCACCCCTGACACATGCAGTGGTGGGCAGCCAATCACATATCTGGTGGTTACTGGTGTAGGTGATTTGAAATGTGGTATGGTACTCCAGTTTTGACACTGGTGTTCACTCCATGCCTTTGTCACCAGGCACCTGTTGCAATACATCTGTACACATGTGCCTCACTCAGAATATATATACATCTCTCTCTCTCTCTCTATATATATATATATATATATATATATATATATATATATATATATATATATATATATATATATATGTGTGTGTGTGTGTGTATATATATATATATATATATATATACATATATGTCTGTATACATATACACATATATATATATCGGTGTACATATATTGCTATAGATATGGAGAGGGGGTGTGTGTGACAGAGAGGGGGTGAGAGTGACAGAGGGGGTGGGACTGGGGGAGTGTGAGATCGTCATATACAGTCATATCTGTAGATAGTCAGATCTGTCTTTGTATATGTATCTACATATATCTATATCTGTATGTGTATATTACATATATATGTTTGTACATATTCTATTTGTCTACATCTGTCTATGTATTCCTACATCCCTCTCTATGTATGTATACATATATATATACATACATACATATATCGACATACATACGTATCCATATGATAGGTATATCAACATGTTTGTTTACAAAACTGTATACACACACTAACATACTGCTAAACATACATAACTGTGAAACCTACTTTGTACATTCCACTACAACCTACATTCAACCTACATTGATATGTGCACATAGATGCCCTCACATACATATGTATGTACAGCCTTCACTGATAGTTGCTGTATGTCCCCTGCCCTATGCACGTCTGCATATACATATGGATACAGACCAATGACACATATGGAGGGTTCACAGTATGTAGACTTTTAAAGTATTACTTTATATACATATGGATACAGACCAATGACACATATGGAGGGTTCACAGTATGTAGACTTTTAAAGTATTACTTTACATTACCTGTGTTTGTCACAGCTGCTTGCGTTGCCGTCTGGTTTGGTGTCCTGCTGCTCCAGTTGCCAGTTGTCAGCTTTGGAGTGGTTGTTGCTGACTGGTTTTGTTTGTGTATGTTTTTTTTTTTTTCTCTTGCTCTCTCTCTCTGTCTCTCCCTACCTCCACAGGGTGCAATGAAAGTATTGCATGTGTGGACTGGGAGTACAGCATGCTTTTGTAGGTATCTGCATATGTCCATGTGATGGCCTCTGCACCAATTGTTAGCCAGCATTTACTAATTGCATGCAGCCAGTTGTGTACTGATTGCAGTTCTCACTATGATTCCAGGACAGTGCTATAAAAAGTTATGTGAGATAGGCGTAGCCCTTTCAGAGTTTAAGGGCAGGGACCATGCTGGTATGCTGTGGACACTGTTCTGTGAGTGTAAAGGTTAGTATCCCTCTCATATTTCTGGCTGTGTTGTAGATTAACATTTCTCCATTCATTTCTCCAGTTTCCTGTACTAAGTGTGTATGTACGCTGACACCTAAGACTACTACTACTGTTAATGTGGGTGTGTGTGCTTTCCTCTGGGACATGTGGTGTAACTGGTATATAGCAGTGGCTCTTGCACTTTGTTGCTATGGCTTCAATATTTGCCCTTTACACTCACTACTTGTATGCCTGCTAGGTGTCTTGACTGTAGTGTGTTGCTGTGGCTTTCCTAATTTCCATGTATATTCAACACCTTTGTTATATTTGCTAGGGTGTTACTGCATGCAGTGTGGTCTGGCCATGGTGTAGGCCTTGACATCTATTAGGGTATTTGAGTATGCTGCTGAGCAGGCCCCAGAGACTCTTAGGTGCATATTTTATCTGCCTCATGGAATGGTACATATCAGTGGGGTACACCCATTACATTGTCTGGTATTCTGCAGTTGTGACTGTGGGATAGCATGAGCATATGTATTACTACACTATTTCTGCCATGCAAGTGGTGCATACTTTCAGTACTTCATAGTTACCATTGTATGTGTTGTAACACCTTTCTACCTACTGTTTGTACATTTCACAGGGAGTCTGTGGGGCATCCCTGTAACTCAGTCACTGTTGCTATGTCTAGGCTCTTAACTATTCAAATATGGCAGTGTCAGACCTCTCAAGTGTACAGATATTTGCAGGTTGTCCACATTTTTGCCTCATATTTTGGTCCGTATCTCATAAACAGCTTTTTCTGGCAAATCACTCTGGGCTCAAGTCAGACTATAGTGTCAGACATTTCAGTTTCAGACTTCATACCCTTCCAAACATCCAACAAAATGCAGAACCTGTTACTCTCTCAACTGTCTAAGTTTGTTGTAGCATTATTTGGAATGTGTCCCTGTTTTTGGGCCTTTGCTCCACATTTTTTATTACTTAGTCCAGATGTATTCCTGTAAGAGGTTGTGGGGTATGGGCAGTGATTATCCTGCTGTGAGTATGTGTGTGGCTTGCAAGGTGCTACAGTGACATTATTACCTACTAGCTACCAACTAGCATGGCTGTTTCTGTTCACACACTACTATTATAGCAATCCACTACATTTGACAGTTAATATACATGACATGCTTTGTGTACTACACATCCTGTATTCCCTTTACATTCATTCCTACTATTACATGATATATTTATTGTAGCACAATGTTGTTATATAACAGTCATGGCTTAGTGGTAAGTCATGCAGACTACTCTTTCCAAGGTCCTGGGTTTGGGACTGACAGTGGGATTTTATTTTGCTTTTGAGCAGACTACAGGACTTGTCATTCAGAGTGACTAAGGCACTTTTAAGCAGTTGTAACCGGGTTAGCGCTGGTTTGCGCAGAGCTCATGCATGCACACTGGCGTTCAGCTCCGCGCACACCTGCTTACAACCATTTAAAAGTGCTTACTCTTGCACACACCCGCGCTATTTTCTTTGAAAGAAATGAAAATGGGGAGAGAGGAAAGTGGTGAAAAAGGGGTCACAAAGAGGGTAAGACAGTAGGGAAACAAGCTCGGGTTTTGCAGGAGGGATGTAGGTAAGGCCCATAGCTGCCCATTTCTTCATCAGCAACAGCTGTGCATATGTTTGTAATTTGGTGTGACATTTGAAACCTTCCACCCCTGAGAGAGGTGTAAGGACAACAATAATACTTGTTGTACAGCCAATTGTAATTGACAGTTTCCATGTCCAGCAGACATGTGTGCGAAACGGGCAGATGTATGGGGCGTAATCTTTTTGTGGGTACAGAGTGCCCTTTTTTTTTTTTTTCAGGTGAGAGTGGTATGTCAGGTACGGGAAGTCGGTATAGCTGGGGAGGTAGGTTGGGCAGGTTAACAGACAAGACAAACAAGACGCATACAGGGGCAGTGTATGACACATGTGGGGGGGGGTTACACAATTGACGGGGACGGATGTTTGGATATCTAGAGCCCATGAGCCCACAGATGGCAACAGTGGAACTGATATCCCCACCCATGGGCAGTTGCCACTGTGCCTTCACGGCCCAGGACCGGGCTGTGCTGAGGGCTGTGTGGGCTGGGCAGCAGGCACGCCAGTTAGTTGTGCCACCTGTGCCTCAAGCTGGCGTAGGGGCCCAAGAACAGCTTCCCGGATCTCCCTACGCACCACAGTCCGGACATTACGGAGGGTAAGTGGATGTTCTCCTCCGGCCACACTTGCAGAGGGGGGACGAGCCCCATCCCCTGCAGCGCTTCCACCCGCAGGTGGCACAGGGCCACCGGAGGAGGGTCCGGCCTGGGCACTACTGCCAGGTGCACTCGCCAGCTGAGGTGGGAGAGGTGGGTCCGCTGGAACCCACCTTCCCTGTCGTCCTATGTTTTGCATTCTGTCATGACAGTTTGGGTTAGTAACATACAATTCCATTCACAATTAGTTGTAACAGCATGCATTAGTATTCCCATTAACCAAACACCCAGATATTCAAACCATTGAATAGCAAGCATAACATATGCATATTTTGAACCCAATACACAGTCCAACAACATGCAGGGTTGACTGATGGCAACAGGCCATCAGGTTTGGATGTATGAACAGGGCAGATGTCATCAACGTACATGCAAATATGTATGAACCAACAGGACAAATGTCCAGGGGTGTTAATTGTGATTGCACATACGAATTTCACGTGGAATGGATTATATGTGGTTGTAGGGTAGGGTGAAGAAAATTTAATTAACAACTTCAAATACCAATACATATGCTGTACATTTCTAATAGCTGCAGATATATCCACACTACAGTTCTACCTACAGTTTCCTATGTGATAACTGCTTCAAGTTGGTGATAGGAATGTTACTGCTACATCAATATACATTTTCATTTTTATTCATACACATTCATATCTGGCTCTGTTCAGCTACATCATCCTGCTACATTTGCTTTATATAGCTATAGACAACTGTGGATGTTTGGTATTTCAGACAACCATACTATCTGCATATTGCAGACTGAGAGCAACATATCCAGATTTTGGGATACACATTCCAGCTGCAGTAACATTTTCAACACATTTTGCAGTTTGGTTCTGCTTGTCACATTCATTTCATTATGTACTGACTGCAGTATACTTTATTCAGGAGTTATTACTACTTTATTGGTGGATTCATAACTCTTTCTCACACTCTCTCACTTGTTTTATTTTTACAATTCAGGATGGTACTTAATTTTAGGCTTTATTGACATGTTTTACCTGTAGTTATTACAATCCTTTCCAACAGTCTCACTTCTGTCATGTTTCTGTATTTCAACAGGGAGATATTTCACACATGTGTTTTACTCACCTTCTGCAGCTGTACTTTTCAGCCTGCTGCAGGTTATGTACTATTATATTACAAGTGGGACATCTTTATTTCAGACTTTATTTCAGACTTTTTCATTTTTCTGTTTGGATTACAGACTGCATCACACTTTTGTAATCAAGCAATACTTGCAAACCCTCTTACACTGTTACTTACACATTTTATTACTTAGTGACTACACTGCAGTCTTTTGCTAACTGTCATACTTTTATATTTATTTACAGTTACAGGGAGAGGATTACTGACCTGCCTGGTGGCGCAACCGCACCAGCCTATTGCCATAGGCTCTACGGTTCGCAGAACGGACACCTGCAGCTGTAATATAAATAAAGTAATATTGGAATACACATCTCCATAATATCACCTAGGTTAATTTCTTACATAAATAATTAGATGTAACTTACTCAGTAGTGGGGCGTTGGGCATTTGCCGGGCCTCCTGGATCCAACGGTTCAGTTGGTCCTGCTTCCTTCTCTTCAGGTCCGCATGGTGGTGATGGACCTGCTCACCAGTCCTTGGTATCCCTGTGGCACTGGTAAGATCATGAGCCAACCGGTCCTACTCCTCAGCCCTATATGCTCCCCACAGGACCTGGCCCTGCATGAGTTGGGACTCATGATTGTGGACAAGGAGCCAAACCATATATTTGGACTCCTCAACGCCCCACCTCTGTGCTCGAAAGCAACTACCCTCACCTACACATGACATTCTGGCTGCAAGTTGGTTCTACAATCGGTTATGCTGTGTATTCCCGCCTATTGGGCTTATATATGCCGTTTTTCCGCACTTATCTGTGAATGGCCATTTTGGAATTGTATCAGCTTCACAAAACCTGCTTTGTCATGCTCCTCTTTCTATTCATTCCTATATATTTGCTATTACTGCATTGCTAAGTGCAACTGCCATGGCTTAGTGGTTCAGTACCTTGACTATGGTGCATGGTATCCTGGGTTCGAACCTGCCCACTGCTTTTTATATTTTATGACTGTCTACACAGGCTAGGAGGTGTGTCTGTGTAAAGGCAGTTTTGTTACAGCTTGCTCAACATTGCCCGTCGGTTAGCTTGTTGGTGCGGCACGCAGCTCCGCGCAAACGGGTTACGCTGGTTTACGCTTCATTTGGCTGTCAGCACGCATATTACGCTCATCTCAGCTAGGGGCACACAGTTTCAGCGTGTTAAACCACTGCTCACCTACGGGCACTCATTTTACACCTGTTAAACCACTGCTCACCTACGGGCAGATGCACTCAACTTGTTAAACTGTAGCTCAGCTATAGGCACATCTGGCATTTTTTATTATTTTGTTATCTCACATTTCTTCAAAATAAATGGCCCATTTCATTACATTTTACATAAAATATAATTTTATATGTGTACATATATGTCAGGGACTTGTTTCGTGCTTATTTCACTAGAAATAAAAATTGATGTTGGGGGGGGGGCTCGAACCATGACTGCCTGCACGTTTGCTGACGTCTCTACCGCTACGCTATTGCTTTTTGGCTTACATTGCATATGTAGTTCTTATATGCTTTTCCACTGACTGCTAACTGTGGCTAAGCTACGGGCATGCCCGCGCAAACGAGTGCACTCACGGGCAAACATCTTTACAATTTAAAAAAAATATATAACATGTTAATTTATATATTTTATGTTTATAGTCTGTGGGGGCATGTGTTGTGTTGTGTTTATTCACATTTACACGGGCTCTGTCGTGGGGGTTTACTTTCGGGACTTTTACTCTTCTGTGGGCATGTCCGTTTGCAGGGCTCGGCCTACGGACATGCCCCCTACTGTCTTCCACGGACCGTGTAAGCCTTAGATGTGATTCAGCATGCTGTCATGCATATTCATGACATGCTGGCGTCACACAGTTTAACTGCAGCCTCCGTTTAAGCCTTGTAACTCTTACACGGAGGCTTCGTGAATCCTGCCCTTTGTCTGTTTATGAGGGACTGTATTGCTTGTTTAGCAAATGGCTATTAGTGTTTGTGCTGTAAAATCCAAAAGAAAAGTTTTACATTAAATTCAAGTATCTGTAGTCATTGTAGAAGTAAAGCTGAAAACAGTATGCACACAGAGTTTTGAACAGTATTTATGGCAACTGGGGAGAAATGGAGAGATAGCCAAGTAATGGGACACCAGAATGGCTGCGTGTGTTTGTGTGTGTGTGTGTGTGTGTGTGTGTGTGTGTGTGTGTGTGGAAGGGGGGGTACCGCATGCATGGGGGGGGGGGTACCGCATTTTGCTTTCATGTACATGTCCAGAATTTTTGACATGAAAAGTTGGCAACCCTAGTCCTACTAGACTAGTAGCCTGTTTTCAAGGGAGATCAAAGGTGGGGAAAACTGGGCAGGGCATCAAGAAGCTTCACCTTTTATTTTCAGTAGGTGCTGTGGAACACAACAATCCACTTATATTGCACTGCAGCATCAGCAATCAATCTACCTGGTGTGGGAAAAGAACCCACAACCTTCTGCACCAAAGGTGAGTGGGCTACCTTTTGTACCACTGACACTACATAGTCTAGAGTCAACTACTCACAGCTCATAGCTTTATTTGCAACCCTGATAATTGCCCTCTCCTAAAAAAATATCCTTCAGCAGTATTCACCCAACAGAGTTGCAGTGTAGTGAAAAACATCTTCCGGCCTTCACAAGGTCAAATAATGCTGCAGGAGATGCTTTCTGTTCCATCAGTGTCACCTAATTTTACACTGAAATTAACAGACAAATTACAAAGCTTCAAATCCAAATTAAAACAACACCTGACTGACTCCTATGCTCATGTACTTCATCAGGATGTGTAACCTTCAAGCCACTGCCACGTTTATAAGACATGTGGCTTATCTATGCCTAAGCACAAACCACAAGCCACATGCACATCTGTATTATCTCACTTGCATTTCTCCACAAATGTCTCTGTTTCCTCTAATTTCACAAAATTCCCACTTTTTCTTCTCATCCTCCCTTTTACCTCTTCCCACCTTCTGACTATTTACCCTTACTCTACCTACTTTATTTACAACTATAAGATCAAGTTTTCATTATTTTAATACTGGATAAATTTAATACCACCTGTCAAAGATCTTTATATTAATATAATGTTACCTTAACATTCTATGTATTGTAAGTTCATAGGAGGTTATTAGGCTGTTGACCCTAGGGTTTTTATAAGCCTAGCCATGTTTTACCCGTGTTTCCTTATTGATCAAGTTGTATGGTTTGTATTTGCAGTACGGGTCTATGCTCTGCACTGACAGCCATCATGCAAGAGGGACATATTGGACAGACTATTACTATTCTGTTGTATCTTTTCCTGATGTAGTGTTTCATTAGCAATCTTAGTATTAGACCATTATTGTATGTTGTCTCAGTTTTTATTGTAATGTTTTGCTTAGAACTCTGTGCATTAGAACATCGCTGCATGTATTTATTGTTTGGAGCTTCTCTTCCCAGGCCCCTACTGAGAAATATCTTTTCTTTCCTAGTCAGGCTATCTTGATCAAGAAAACCAATTAATTAATTCAATAATAAGCAGGAGTATGAGTTGAAAGTATCTGTAGGTGGCCCTTAAGTGTATACCTGTTTGGGTGAGTATATGGCCCTCTCTCTGAGTATGTAATGTAGTTGTTTATTTAGGTATGTGTTTATTTATGTATTTTTTTATCCAGACTGTTTTGTTGTTACATTTCTTCTTATTCACATTTGTATAGAGCTTGAGCTGAAGCACTGTAATTAAATACATTTTTCATGCATTAAAAGCCATGAAATATGGAATCCTTTGTCTATGTAAGTCATTTAACTTGTATACAGTTATATCACTGAGCAGTTGACAAGTACTGAGTAAGTGAGACAGAGCTGCTTATTTTAACCAGTTCCTGGGTATGTCTGTCAAGATACGGTGTGACCTTAGAATTAGAATTGAATATAGTAGTGTATGGTTTTGTAGTGAAGTCCAGAGCCAGATCAATGGAGCAGTCCCTCCTGCAGCCATTGCTGTGTCCTATTGCATGTTTCCCCTTCAGTTACTATAACCACTGCTCAAAACTGTCACAGTGCATACTATTTTCTTCTTTAATTTTTAAATGAAGCAGTCATATGTTTTTAATTTAAAACTTAATTTAAATATCCTTTGTTGACCAGGTTAGTCACATTAGGCTAGTAGTTTCTTTTCAGGAGAGACCGTTGGTGGTATTTATACTCCTAGGGGAAATTTGGCCAGGGTATTTGGGAACTTCTCCCTACTCTTTTCAATAGCTCAGGTGGATGTAAAAAATCTCCCAGCACCTACCATTAACACAGACAGATGGGACCAAAGGATGACATGCTCAGGAGTGTAAGGGCTCTGCAGTATCAGTAGTCTATCCACATGGTGTGGGAATAGAACCCACAGCCTTCGGCAGAGAGCACAAGTACATGACAACTTGTGCTGTTAACACTGCTTTAAAATTCTATAGCACAGACACTGATGAGCATTTGCTAAACAAAACAGTTGCACACTGAAAATAGACTTAGCATAAGCAACAATAAACTTCTCTTTCCTTGAAGCTCACATTCCTTGAAAATGCATTGAATTCCAAATTCATTGAAATTAATTGAAAATGCAAACTTGAGGTTTTGAAGATTTTTTTCCTTTAAGCAGTGAAACAAAATGTATGATACAGTGCTGTTTGTCTTTTCCTGGTTAGGGGTCGCCACAGCAGAACTCTGGTCCGCTAATGATTGGCAGTAGATTTTTATGCTGCCGAGTTGCCAGCCCGACGTCCAACCTTCAGTGAAGGCATGCCCATTCACTCTTGTCTTTCGAACGCCACTCAACCGTGGGTAGGACATGCAGACTCCATACAGAAGGAACTCCAGCCGAGGATCGAACAGTAGAACCTCTTGCTGTGAGGCAACAACGCTACTACTGCAGACATAATTACCATTTCAGAACATTTCAATCAGCTCTAATGACTAAATTAACAGTCTGGTAGTTGGCAAAAAAGATTAATGTTCTTGTCTTCTGCAGCCAGTGTACAGGGTTTAAGCCGTAGCAAGCTAATTAGCTAACCTGCCATGTTTAATGATAATATTTTACATGCACACAGTACTTCATGCATTCCAAAAAGGATGGTAGCAATGGCATCCCTAAAAGGAAATTCCAACATGTGTTTCAGAAATCAAATCCAATGTGTCTGTGATGCATACAAAGCTCATAGATGCAGAGTGCGTCCTTAAAGAAGAAATGTAATTTTTTAATTGCTTAATTAAAATTAAATGTTATGACAGCCAGTGGGCCATAGGCAACTGCCTAGGTCTCCTAGTGCT
>NC_056728.1:1243165739-1243200739 GCF_019279795.1 Protopterus annectens | reverse complement strand
TAGTCTGTTGGGTGGTTCCTGGATGATTTGTTCGTTGAAAAGCTTCAGGGACTTAATAAGTTCAAGAATGCTATGTATAATGCTGGCTTCATGTCCTCTAATGAGGAAGTCCCTTTTAAGGCTGTTGATGTTGTCTTTGAATTCTTCTATTTGTTTGGAAACCGTTGCCATCCACATCCCATTGGGACTTGATGTTGCGCTTGGTAAAGTGAGGGTGCATCCTCTTAACATGGAGGAGCATGCTGAGCCTGGTGCGCTTTCTGTAAAGGTTGTTGCTGAGGAGACCCTCTTCATTTGCCTAACTGTCAAATCATGGATATTCACATTATTACTATTGAAGTATGTGGTAAACTTCAAGAAAGTATATATATAAACAACAAATGTAATCAGTGAAGTGCATGTAGCAAGTGGAGCTCAGGAAACATATGCCGTTCATTCAGAATTAAACACCTTTTCATTGTCTTTCATTTGAATTGCTGCAATCTGGCATATCCTACTTCCAGACATATGTATGTATATGTACACACACATACACATATATAAATAATATATATGTATAGATTGTACCGTGCAGGCATAACTCACTTGTATATATAGTATTAGTGAACAAAAGTTGCACTAACACAGATAATTTATCACAAAGATGCATTTCTTGTAAATGTTACCACTGCTACAGTTGTAAAATATGCACAAGGACATGTATGAGATATCAACAACAGATAAAAGTCTTTCGGCTTTTCCTGGTTAAGGGTCGCCACAGCGGAACTCCCATCTGCTAATGATTGGCAGTGGATTTTTACAGTGCCAAGTTGCCAGCCCGACACCCAACCTTCAAAGAAGGCACGGCCATTCACGCATGCACCTACCTGCATGTCTTTAACGTCACTCAACCATGGGGAGGACATGCAGAGACTCCACACAAAAGGCGCTCCAGCCAAGAATCGAACTGGAGAACCTCTTGCTGTGAGGCGACAACGCTAAACACTGCACCACTGCGGCCTACGAGATATCAACAACAGATGAAAGTAGTTTTTTGGAGTGTTCATACTTTGTGGTACTACCATTTTATCACATTTCTGTACTTTCATTCTACATATTTGTTGTCTTTTGTGCTTAATAAATTCCCTGAGGACATTCTTGATATTTAGTAGGCTACACTTTCAGTGAAATTTTCAAACAGCAGAATGTGTACAGTAATCGTACAGTGTGCAGGTCTACATTACTCAATTCAGTAGCGCATATAAGAGGATGCAATGCTGAAGTACTAAGCCTTTAATGTATTATCAGGTAGGTCTGGTTTGATTCTCAGTTTTCAGGTGTACCTATTGGCTTTTCTGCACTAGCCACATCCACACTCCCTCTGCTGTTCAAGTAAAGAACAAAAACAGGACCTTTGGCTTTTACTGCGGAAAGCTGATTGGTATTCTCTACCAGTCGTCTTTCTACAGATCAATGCCCCCTCAGCTCTATAATTAAAGAGAAAGAGGGAAAAAAGAGAAATTCTGTATTAGCATTTCAGTACAGAAAAAAAACATAAAAATAATGCAGTAACTCTTAATCTCACCCTCTAACACTTTGCACTTGGGGTAATTGCCTTCTTCTTCATCAAATGCATTAAATTTGGCCATTTGTACAGATGAAGTTTTACTAAATGAATCACATAAGAGCACCTTGACTCTTCTTCCAGAAACTACAATGTAGCTTTATGGATTTATGCAACTGGATGAATAAAAATATGCTCCTAATCAATCCCCTGAAGTCTAACATTGTATTTGACATCCCAAAATAATTCCCTTAAACCCCAAATCTAATTACACTGGTGATACGGACAGCATCCCACTTCTATTAGTAACAGAACAAAAGTACCAAGGGATAACTTTGGACCATACCCTTTCATTAGATAAGCATACTGACAATATTATTAGCAAAATATTCCACTATCTATTACTTTGTTATAGAATCTCTCACCTCCTCATCACTACAGCCCTTAATGCCTTAACTAAGAACACAATTCTGCCTAAAATCAAATATGGGCTCCCTCTTGTAAACTTGCATTCTATTTCAAACACATGTAAAATACAAACTACGATAAACAAAATCTGCAGATCTGTTCTTCTGGCAGAACCTCATATCCAACTTTTAGAGCAGTGTAACTGGTTACTTGTAAACAGATCCACATTTTGCTTAGTTGTCAAAGCTATTAAAATTGAAAACTGTTCCCTGAAAAGAAAATTAGAATCAAATAGCTTACCTTCATACTAAGAGACAGCCAAGAAGATAACATTACCTTCATTACACCTCATTTGTAAACCTCCACAGGAAAAAGATTTGCTTTGGGCTAGATACAGGTGTTTGGAATTGGCTACCTACAGAAGGAGGACAGCAAGAACCACTTCAGTTATTTGTAAACGAACTAAAGGAGCAACTATTTAAGGACACCAAATGCTGTTGCTTCTGTGACAATATCTAGTCCTTGCAGCTCACACTCTAGTTACATCTTTCTTGTAAAGACATACTTTTAACAAATGACTACAGGTTGAATGTCTACCTTTATTGTACGACCAGTAAATAATAATATCATTTGTACGTATAATTGTAAATAACATACAAATATATTATCCTTACTTTTTTACTGTGTACTATGTACAACTGTATGTATCTTGCACCATGGTGTCCAAGTCATAGATGAAAATACTCTGTCAAGTGGTTATGGCTACAGAGGTTGGCAATTCAAAGTGTAAAGGGAGGTGAAACAAAAAAGGACTGAAGAACAAGAGGAGGAAGAGAAAGTGATCATGATGGTTGTTAAGCCGATTGAAAGAACAAGGCAATGTTGGAGGTTAGATAAAATATCCACCTGATAAGGTTGGCACGGCTTACATGTAGTATATGTGTACAGTGACAGTCCAGGAAAAGGAATGTCCTAATTGTGGAGGATCCTGTTTAGCCATGTAAACAGTGAGGTACTGGCATCCACAAGGGTAACAAAAAAATAATTATGGAGGCCTTGGTTCAGACAAAGCTTGACTGCAAAGTCAAAGTAAGGAAGATAGCAGAGGAAGAGGGGATGCTGGATATCATTCTAACCAAGGCAGAGACAGTGGCAGAGATAGAGATGAGAAGCCTTTAGCAAGGAGTGATAAATTGGTTGTAGTTATGTTGGAGTTAGGATCAATGTATAAAAGAAGGAGGGATATAGAAGGATTACTGTAGGCTGCTGGGGATCTAGATAAAGGGAACCATGATATAAACTACGACATAGTAAAACACCTCAAAAATAGCTTAAACAAAGGAATATGGATGTGCATGGTTTTATTTATAAGGAAAATTAAAAGTGGACGAGAAAAAAAGACAAGTATTAGTTCAAGATCAACTTGAAAACAACATGCTTACTATTTGTGGAAAATAAAATTACAGATAAAGTTTAAGTACAAATAATATCCCCACTAACAGTCACTGAAACATCTATAGAAACTAGGCAACAGATGGAACATTTCATGTTGTAAACTTTATCAGTTGGCAGTGGCTTAATATCAGCATAATAGAGAAGAGCGAAAATGAACTGATGATCAGAACAGTGTTAAAGTAAAACTTCTCCTTTACTAGGACACTGAGTGAATGTCAAGAGGTTCAACCCTTGTATATGATCTCTACAAGACCTGAGGATAAATCTTTTTCAGCCCAAATGAGAGTGCTAACCACAGTCTGCCATGCTGCACAAATCTCAAACTGAGATGGAAATCAGAATTACCGGTACATCATTCCTTCAAAGGACAAAAAGAAGAGTAGTTCAAAAAGTAAGTGGTAGTCAGACATGCAAAGTGCAGTGATATAAAATTCAACAAATATCAAAACACTTTAACTAGGAAGTGGATATTGGTAAGCAAGTAACCAAGCATTGAGAAATGCAAGAGGTGCATCATTATTGCAACAAACCAGTAACAGTGCAACTATTACTGCTAAAATGTAATGCAACGCGGTTGTAATTAAGTGCCAAATGGTAATCTAGTCTCATAATACAAAAGCAAAATAGAGCTGAAGAAACTAAAGAAGCATACATAAATTGAAGAAGTACACAGTAAACTCCAGTCCATACAGGTACTGGGAGTAAGTAACTCAAAAATTAAAAAAAAAAAAGATAATCCATTGTGTCCACTGGGAACCAACCAACCACCACTATCTAAATCCTCATTCCAACTCCTTAGGATGTGACAGAAAGCTAAGACATAGCAAGGAAGAGTACAACTGTGGTATTAAATTACAAAACAGAAAAATGCAAACCTACTGCTCAAAGTGCTGAAAATTGTCAGAAGAATATTTTGAGATGTGTGGGCAAGAAAAGGAAGATTATGCAGAAAGTGATGATACTAGTGAAGGATATTCAGATATAATGGGTGAAAAAGGCAGATGAATAATGTAAATATGTGTTTTTCAATTTGTACAGATAATAGGATGGGAGGGGGTGTCACCATATAGAGTGTAAACGGGGAAGGGTTTACAGCTGTTGAGATTATGACTGATGAGGTGGCAACTGTGCTACCCATTTTTAACTGAAGATAAGCTGTAGACACTGACTTGACTTCTTTTGAAACTGGTTCTAGGTGGAAAACTTACAAAATTGTGCAACATGTCTGTGAAGTCAGTGAATCTGTGGAAGGGAAATAATGAATCTATGGCTGTGAGTGTGTGTGTGTGTGTGTGTGTGTGTGTGTGTGTGTGTGTGTGTGTGTGTGTGTGTGTGTGTGCGCGCTATTATTCTAATGCTTTTGAGCACCTTGGTTCAGTGACCTTATGTGTATTTTTTGCTGTGTATTTTTTGCTGAGAATTTGTAGTTTTATCTTGATACTTTACTTATTACCAATTATGTTCAGCACACTTGATGTGCTTCAACATACACAGTTTAGTGCACTAACATAGGTATTTGTATTAACTCAGTTTTACAAACACCAGCAGAGTTTTTATGCACTTGTAATTATTATTTCTTTGCCTCACTAGCTTAGTAGTAGGCTAGATTTACACATTTTTATAGACAACGCTAGTTGTACTTTTAGTCTGACTATTTGGATTTTTAGTTTTTACTTTAAAAGCAGTTTTTAGTCTAGTTGTGTTTGCAAACAGGGCGTGTCTTGTAAGTCAGCTTTCACCTTAAGTAGTTAATTGACTTTGTAAGTATTAGCCCAGAGAGCATTTAAGCTGTGACTTTTTGTTTTTCTTGATCTGAAGAAGTTTGTTTATTGGAATAAACGAAAAGCGCTTTATCATTTCGTTCTGTGCTACTGTGTGGTTTCTTCTCTATTTTGTTTTTTACTTACTGGAATCCCACGGGCCTAGTGTGTCTGGGAGCAATGCCTTTGACACAGTACACCACAGATGACTGACAGTCAAGGAAAGCGTTTGGGCTATGGCCAAAGTTGGTGAGATAAATGGATGACTGGTTAATCAGGAAGAGTTACCATTGTTCAGTTTTTTAATTATGACTTTTCTGTAGAGGTAGATAGCAGGATACACTTAACAGATGTTATCAAGACAAAAGCAGTAACTTGTGGCTGAAGTGTGATTCTGAAAAGGTATACAGAGACACTAACAGAATGAGCAAAACAAGTCAGAATTTAATGCAGAGAAATGCAAGGAGATGCTGCATCTGGGACTGTGCTGTAATGTAGAATGGATGAGATTGGCATAGACAGCCCACAAATTTTGAGCGTCATGAACAGTAAAGTAAGCTGTTAGGCCAGTAAATCACAAGGATGGAAAGCCAAGGAGTAGATTCATTTAGGCTGCATTTCATGTTGGAGAATATTCAGGGATAGGGGCCTTTGGTTAATACAGAGGGTACACCGGAGAATTGCTAAGATGGTTAAGAATGTGGAATGGTTCAGCTGTTGTCAGAGAAAAAAACAAGATGGAAATGTTTACCCTGGAGGAAGGATGGAAGAGAGGTTACATGATGTGGCTGTATGGGGCAAATGGGGGGCAAGAAGTGCTGGTGCTGAGTAGGAAGAGCAGGAGAGAGATGTAGTCTCAGGTGTCAGGAGTAAATTACAATAAATAAATAAATAAATGTATGAATAAATAAATAAAAAGTGGGAATAAGTTTTGTTTATGGAGGATGAACTGGATCAGTAAAATAACTTTCTGAAAGAAGTAGCTGAGTATGATATGACTGGTAGCTTGAGATGTTTGCATCTTGATGTGGAGCTGAAGAAGTGAGTCAGAATCTCCAGGCTGTTAACTTCAGCACAAGGACAGATGAGGTCGACCTGACATGTTTTCACAAAACAACTGTAGTTACCATGTTCTTAAGCTGATGAAATCTGGAAAGATATCTCATTAGTAGAGTGCTGTTACTTGTCAAGTTTGGATGACTGAAATGAGGAGGAGATAGTTGGCAAGAAAATTGAATGTAACATACTCATGGGTATGTAGTGAGCATATCCTGCCACAAAACATAGGGTTCAGATAATACGAACACAAGGAAACTTTGACTTTTTTTTGTCTTTAAAAGTTACAAAATAAATTGCATTTCATTAATGACAGATGCTTATGATGCAACTATTTTCTGAGCACCTTTATGATAGCATTATTGTAGTGGAGATTTAGTGTTTTATATATATATTTATATGTGTATATATATATATATATATATATATATATATGTATATATATGTATATGTATATGTATAAGCCTTCTACCAGTCCACACACCCTGTCACCAAACTAAATAAATAAATAACTGAATGCAAGGGAACAGGGTTATTTTGGAAATTAACCTTGTGACTTAAATAAAAGGTTTACCTGTGTGAAACCCATTCAGTTAGGTCACAGTCAGCAAATGTGATGAACTGCACTTGACTTTTCCATAAAAATAGACCTAGCTGTGACGTAACAGAGACTGACCAGAATATTTAAGTGGATGAAGTATGGTAATTTTGTTTTTTAGACTTTATAACATCATGCTTAACTTTTTTCCAGTTACCTAAGGTCAGTTTGGAGCATATGCTATAGTGTGGCAGGGATTGCATCACCTGGGATTTGTAAAAATAAATTAAATTATAGTTTAAATACAGAGTCAGGGAAAAATAATAGTCATCTGAATATGTGATATCTGTCTATTCATGAAGAGATGTTTATGGGGAATGACTAGGGCACACTGAAACATCTATAGGAATATAATCAATTTGTGGAGGCATTTTATCACAGATCACGCTGCTTTGAAAGGTTAAATTGTTAAATGGTCTTAAGTGGTTTACTAGTTGAAGGAATAGTGTTAAAGGAAGAGGTTATGTGTGTGAGCTTAGGTGTCTTATTTAGCAGAACCTAGATGTAGCAAAGCATTAATAAGTCTAGTCATGTTGGCAGGCAAAAAAGCAATTAGCAGAAAGTTGAAAGCAAAGGATAGATCAACTGTAAGTGATTAGTGGTTGGCACAATGGTTCAAGTGTTTACCTCATAGACACCAGTTACATGTTTTGATTCTCAATGTAGTGTCAGTGGTGCAACAGGCAGCACACTCACTTATGGTGCAGAAGGCTGTGGGTTCTATTTCTGTACCAGATAGATTGATAGCTAGCACTGCAGTGTAGAAGAAAGGGAATGCTGCCCCCATATGCCTGAGTTGGTGGTAGCTAAGTTGGATCAGAAAAAGTAGGGAAGCCCCCCCGATGCCCTGGCCAAATTTCCCCTTGTAATATAAATACCATCTCATGTCTCCAGTGAAAAGAGGCAACTAGCCTAGTGGGACTAACCCGGTTGACAAAGAATAAATAAATAATAAATAAAACATGTGTAAGGGCCATGCAAATAATATTGCTACAATCTCTGCAGATGTTAGAATGCCTGTCTGAGCTTATGAGGCTTCTTACCCGACAAATGGAGATCAGCTCAGCAACCGTCTCATAGATTCATAGGTTCATAGGTGTTTACTAGGCTAACAACCACAAAAGCTATTTTTAAGCCTAGCCATGGATCCCAAATCTCTGACAAGTTCTGATATGCTTAATAAGTGAAAGTAGGGGCTTGGGAGATGAACACTTTAGAGTCTGCCTGTGTCCATTACATGATGTCTGTGTGGCTTCAGAGACGTGGTTTAAAACTGTGGACAGCACACCAACAGTGCAGGGTTATAATGCCTTCCACACATTTAGACCAGCTACTTCACAGGCAGGGACTAAAGGTGAAGGTGTCTCTATTTACATCAAAAATAAATGTACTTCAAGGCTGGTCAAACAGGACAATAAACTTGAGCTGCTCCATGTTCAAATCACCATAGGTAAAATCCAATACCACTTCCTTGCAAGCTGCAAGTCCCCCTCTATGACCCAGGAAACTCATACCATGTATTTAAACTTAGAAACACTAACCATCCAACTCAATACCATATTCATGGGTGACTTTAATTACCCGCTATTAACTGGGAATCCTATACGATATCAAACATACATGCACAGATTCTTGCATTTGTTTCTAAACACAAACTCCCTGGACTGGGGGTGCAGCCGCACTGGATCTGGTCCTCACTAGTATGGGAGAGTGCTGCACACCCCCTATTGTAATGCCTTCCCTGGTAAGGTCAGACCACAAAATCGTCTCCTTTGAAGTAAAAATAAAACCAGGACCCCCAGCTAAAGCGGGAGTATTCAGGAACTATTCAAAGGCTAACCTCCTGCTATTACGTGAGAACCTGGCAAAATTTCAGGCCTCTGTAAACTCTGAGAACACTTCTGCTTATGCAGAACTGTTCACAGAAACCCTGTGTAAGCATGTTAATAGCTGTATAGAGGCAGCTGTCCACACCAGGAAGAAGTACAGAACTAACTCAAAAAACAAGCCACCCTGGTGGAATCACAAAATCAATTGGACGTATAACAGGAGGAAGAAAATTATGGCAAAAATTAGGAGGTGCAGCACCCAGCAGGATAAAAGGACTCTCGTTAAACTAAATGAACAACTCATAGTTTTTTTATTAATATTAATTACAGAACTGTTTCAGTAGATTTGTAACGTGTAGATGTATGAAGGGTTTCTATAAGAGGACAGTGATGAAGGATGTGAGAAGGAGAAGATCAAATACACCCTGCACCTTGCTGCATCATGGCTGGAAAGACTGTTGCAGAACAGGAGATAGTACTTGAGGAACTTTGGCCTTGTGCTGGTGAAGACTGCTAACAACTCTACTGATTTCAATAATCCACAAAGGACTTTCAGGGCACTCTTATTTGAGAGGGGAACTTCCCTGATTCCACTCAGATAAGGGTGGCTAGACAGGCAGATGTCATCTAGCAATGTGGGGGGGTTGGCCTTCAGAAAATGATTGGCCAATGAAGAGTTTATGACATGGAGAGAGCAACCTGAGCAAGTTATAAACACCTAATAATTATCATTATTTTGAGGACAGAAAACTGTATCTCTCAGTGGAGTATACTAAAGGAGTGATGTTTCTGCCATAACAAAAAAAAAAAAAAACACCCATTGCTTGTCAGACCTACCCCATTCCCACTATCCACCATACAAGATGTCACCTCTAACAAATGAACAAGAGGTTATACTTTTCATATCAATGACACAGCCATCAGTTCAAAAGTAGGAGGAGTAAAGTCGGTAGTATGAGAACAAAACACACCAGGAAGTGATCCAACTCTGAGAATGATTACATCACCAAGTGTGCGGCCATCATATCCAACAGGAAAAAATCATGGTGTGGTTATCATAATGGTGGGTAACAGAGATAATGACCTGAAAAAAAACTTTTCATAATACATAGAAAATCTTTAAGTAGAACCATTGACTCCTTATTGACTCACATTGTGAATTCATCAAAAGCCACAAGGTTCTGATGACACAACCCGGAGCCAACAAGAAAATCTGTGAAGTTTGGCAAGAGTGTCCCAACACAGCTGGCTAGATTGTAGATGATGAATTTACTCATGCTTCAAGAAGCCATATTTTTTACATTGGCCATCTTAAGGCTCACAAATATGGATAGTCCTCCCTCCCACCCTCCTTCTTTCTTTCTGTCAATCCTACAACTCTCTCTGGTCTGAATAACAGAAAAAGCTGCTGCCATATAAGTCAAATTTTTCATTCAGCCATGTTTTCAATATGAAAAAAGTCTACATAGTGCAACAAGTCTGAAACAATCTTCGATCTTGCTTGCATTCATATACAGGGCCATTTGTGGGATTGGTGCAGTGCAGATCCCCTAACCTGCCCTTGATAAGTTAGGAGTCCCAGGTATTACACAGAGAAAAGGAGGACATGATTTGAGTCTAGTATAGGAATGCAACCAGGAGAATCCACTAGGGAGTGCCTGCAGTGTCCACCGTAAATGTATGTAAGAATTGAAATGACATCTGATCTTGCACACATGTTTAAGTAAAAAAGCAGACACAGAAGGGAGGGCAACAACGAGAGATACCTTATGGTAGGGACAATTAACTGATAATGAAGCCATAGTTATCAAATGTGTTATGTATAGAAAAAGTGGAAAAGTAAAAGGAAAATATAGCTTGGCCAGAAAAAACTAAAATAGTGTTAAAGGTCAAAACCAAGACCTCAGCATATTTAAAACAGATGACTCAGTAGAAATAGAAACAGCAGAAGTAAATTAGATTGCAACACCCATTATGGTAAACATAATGAAATAGATTGTATAGAAGTAAGGGTTGCCTACTGGAAGTATGAAACATGTTATGAGTCCCGCAGCTACTACAAATGAAGTGTAATTGTCATATAGATACAGTGAATCTCACAAACGTTGTGTAATGCCATTAAAGTACTTTTACAGGGCAGTTTGTCATCCTGCACCCCCCACACCCCTGCTGCCAGTGCTAACTTAATAGCTGGACCTCAAAGTAATGAGAATACTTGGAGATACCACACCTGTGGTATTCATATATATTCTTTATTCTCACGTATTCAGTCCCTCTGTTCCATGGGTTGTATTTAAAGTCCTTGGAATCTCAACCAGAACCCAGAGCTAAGTATGATTTAAGCAGTGCAGAATATTCAAGGCAATTGGTTATAAAACAGAAAGTTCAATTTAAATTAAATAACAGTTGACTGAAAAAAAACAATAAAATGATGAATTCCCCTCAAACAACAGAATGTGTTCCAAATCAGCTTTAAACTTAGATGCTTTAAAAGGTTAAAATCTTAAACTGAAAGGACTGTAGTAAATCAGAGCACAGTTTCAGGCAGAATAAAATAATATCCTAAATTAATTCTTGTTAGTGATACAAGATAAGGGCACTCACAACTCAAAAAGTATCAGATGGAACAAAAGATCATGTGATGCCAGATCAAGGAGAAAAAGAAAATTCTAAGGTCCAGCATGGGTGAAATCTAATCCCTACTCAATTGCTACAACCATCTCAAACAGCTCACTCGATCATCTATAGGACAGGTCACTGAAAGACCAACATTGAGGAAATAACATCAGGGGGAGATCAGATTTAACCCATTCTTTACAGGTAAAACAAATAAATAAATACTATTGGTTAGAGGCAGCCGTATGTGGGTGAGCTGAAGTTAAGATGGCACCATGACCTCATAGCTCTCATTTAGGCATTACTAGCATCAGGTAGGTGAGGATTATGAACAGAATTTGTGATACCTGTTGCTCCTGAAGTGTTCCAGCAATGATAAGTGGTAGTGTCCATTAGGTTGGTAAAGACAGTGGCTACAAATATGGGCAGTAAAGACAATGCTATCCTTCTGAAGTATGGTTTTCAGGAAACATAGTAGTCAGGCACAAACAGGTAAAGCCTTCCACTGCACTGAAGTGTGAAAAAAACATACTTTACATTTAGAAAGTGAAATGACTGAATGCAGTAGGAAGACAGCACCACTGAAATAAACTGCAGCATGGCCGCAGTGGAGCTGTGATGACCTGAGACTAGACTGCACTTTGGAAATGTATGGGCATCCAGATTTCCATTAATGATAATAACCAGCTATACTGCCCTTATGGTTACTAGTTATCAAGTAGAAAGAACTATGGGGACTGGACAAGACCAAAGAAATAACATTTTTTGTGTTTTCCAGAGTACTGTACCATTCTCAGCAGTGCTACAAGTATCAGGGACAGCAGTGAGCTACTTGCTGAAATAGTGGGGTAAGGAGCAATAGAGTTTCACAGTGAATGCAGCACATCATGATACTTTACCTAGTGCTGACTTCAAAGCAAAGGGGAGATGCAGGATGCAACTGAATGGGTGAGGCTATATTACTGCAGTCCAATACAATTTACTTGTGGTCAAGCAACAACTATGGTCAGTCACTTTCATTCACAGAATGTCTTAGTACCTTCTCATTCTAGATACGTTCTTAACTACATATAACTCAGATGTCTGAATGTGATGAACAGTGTTCACCTTTGGTGAAATAGAGCTCTAGACAAACCATGGTGCCACTCCTGCAGCCCCCCCCCCATTTTCTCCCATGTTGTCCTCTCCTTGCTTCTTTCTTATTTTTCACACTTTTTCGTAGTCTTCATCTTTTTCCTTCACCTTTCAACACACCCTAGTTGGGCAAATCTGTACTGTAGTAACTATGGTGGAAATAACTGAATTAATGCTGGGGGGGGGGTGCTGAAACCACTAGGCACCCTTAAGCTATGGGGTGCTCTGAGGTGCATTTTAGAGCTTTTTACAACCTTTTGATCCAGTGACAGTATGGGTAGCAAAAAACCTGGTGGAGTATAGCCTCCCTGTAGTGGGAGGTAAAAATGTTATTGTTGTCTTTCGGCTTTTCCCGATTAGGGGTCGCCACAGCGGAACTCCGGTCCGCTAATGATTGGCAGTAGATTTTCATGAACGCCGAGATGCCAGCTCGACATTCAACCTTCAACGAAGGCACGCCCATTTAATCATGTCTTTCGAATGCCCACCCAACCGCGGGGAGGACATGCAGACTCCACACAGAAGGCACTCCCCGCACTCCAGCCGAGATTCGAAAGGGAGAACCTCTTACTGTGAGGCAACAACGCTACCGCTACACCACTGCGGAAGTCATCGCTTAGTGCACCTCAGTCCTGTGGTGGAACCTGGTCGGGGTAATTGTTGCCAAGGGTGAGAGGTGTGCAGCCAGTCCTTTTCTTGTAAAGCAGTCCTTATTAATATATCCCTTTTCCTGAATGACCCTTTCTTGTTATGTGGCAGAGAGAAATTGCATAAAAACAAACTTAAAAAACTGAAAAGAGAGGAGCCAAAACCAAATCTGGTGTTAACAAAAAGACAAAAATGACAAAAAAGACAAACATCCACTGTCTATGCAACTGATTTGGTCATAATACAGACAGGAGTTGTGGGTAGGTGGTTCCTCTTGAATTCTGAGTGTTCTGTGACTTGAATACTCATGTCTCAGTACCTACGCATTCAAGTTCTTCGAGCCTAAAGCAAATGAAGCAAAGTTAACCACCTCAATAGGAAGACAAAAGCTCAGACATGGACGTAGTAGAGGATTCAATCTTTATTGAAGCTATCCGAAGCGTTGCTCCAGAATGAATTTAGTGTAGTGGAAGCAGTCTTATTTATACTCCTGAAAGGGGGTGTGTCAGGTTATCTCGGGGAATGGGTAAAACCTTTGTTGTGATTGGTAATCTTTAAAAGCTCTGGAAAGAGCTGACATGCCCCCTGAACAGATTGGAGTAAGCCTTGTTAATATAAAACTTTTACCAATTAAAAAACTATTTCCAATTAAAAAAACTTTTTCTAATTAAAGAAACTTTTTCCGTTATAAACTTTAATGCAAAATGGTAAATTATTGCCATTAGTGGAAAAAAAAAATCGGGTCTATATTAGAACACCGAACATTCAAAATGTCGAGTGTTCTTATATCGAACCCTACCAATCGAAAATACTAAACATCGAACATTCAGAACCTCAAATTTTTTCCTAGGGAAAAATTTGCTGCTCCAAAACACATACACACAACACAGGCACACCAAACAAACAGCGATCAACACACATACACCTAAACTCTTACACCTAATCCTACACTAAACTATACACACAACACTAACTATTCACTTACCTTAACCCAAACCCTAACCCTAAGGTCTGTCACTATTGCACACTCACCTCACGCACGTCCTAACCCTAACTCACCTACCCCGCCCTAACCCTCATGTCCACACAATCACATACTTACCTGACCCGCGCTCAACCCTAACTCACCTAACCCACCCTTACCTTCACATCCACACAATCGCACATGTAACTAACCCACACCCTAACCCTAACTAACCTAACCAGCACTAAATCGCACACTTACCTGAACCCGACCCATAACTTTCCACCAGAGCGCTGAAAATACCAAAGCAACAGAAACGGACAACCGAATTCTTTCTCTAGGAAAAACATTGTTTTTCTGTTTCTTTGATATTTTCAGCGGGTCAATATTAGAACACTCGACATTTTAAATGTTCGGTGTTCTAATATAGACCCAAAAAATCAGTAAACCTGGTTGATATGGTGAAAATGCGCTCAAATGTAATGTAGCAGTAAAAGGAACCTTAGAAAGAAACACTGGAAAGCTAACAGCTTAACGTGTTTGGACTAATGTAAAGGAAGTTTTCTTAGTGCAGCGAAGTGCCCACCAAAGCAGCTTTCATGTGTATAGTGAACCTTCATGGTGGAATCTAGTTCAAATGAGCTGGGAGTAAAACCTGGTCTCTCAATGTGTTAATTTGAAAAAATTGGTGGGAAAACCTTAATTGAAATGGAGTTTCGTTGCTGCACAATTAAAAGTTAGAATTCGCCATTCCGTTAATAGAGAGTCTGCTCTAGAATAGTGCTATCTAATTTAAAAAGAGGAGCCTTAGTGTAAATAAAGCCTGAAAGAATGACATCGCTTTTCGAAAACCTTCATCAGGGTAGCTTCATAAAACACACAACAAATAAATACAAGATGAACATAAATACTCGTAATCAGAGCACACAAATCAATGCAAATGGGAAACCTTAGAACAATCTAAACTTAGTGGTTAGAAATATGCGAATAAGGGTCCAGGCCAGTGTGGAGTGGAGCTAGCCATTCTGAGGTGCGGTTGAGAGTATCGGGTAAAGTGGTGGTAACAATTGGGGGTCAAAGTGTGCAACTCAAAGGAGTAAAATATATAACAGCAAGACAAAATCCTAGACATCAAAAATTGAAAAATAAATGTGAATGAAAAAGAATGTATCTAAAGATTAAAGTTATTCAAAAGTAACACAATCAAAAGCCACCCAGTAATTGGCGGGAGTTGGTAGTCTTAAGTAAAGATCATCAGCGGGGACTCACTAACCACTATATATGACTTTAAAACTTTAGAAATTTAAAATATAAAAAAGCGTATAAGTGAAGCTGGAAAAGTACAGGGCAGGTACCGTATCTAGAAGACAGGGGAGTATTGGGTGTTTGGAGACAGCTGTAAGGAGACCTGATAACCTACCTGGGTAACCTTTTGATCCATGAATAGGAAGTAAGAAATAAACTCAATATGATTGGTCAGTTCTTGCCCCCCCCCCCCACAACACCCAAGAACAGCAAATCCTAACTTTTAAAAGTCCTGGGGACCATATTTGTTTTCCACTGCAGCTGTTCATCTCCCCGGTGTGTATTCACATAAGAGTAAGTCTATATGAATATTGTAAACTGTCCTGAATGTTTTTTTGCAAACACTGTATGGTTACTTCACCTATTGTGTTCCATGGATGGTATTACTTATAGGAAGCAAATGTAGAGTTCTCACATTGACTGATGTATTTAACTTTCTTTACTGCTTCAGGCTGCTAGTAGTGTATGTTACAACTAAATTCTGTTTCATCTTCCCAGGTTTTAGAAATCTGTTTCGCTTTTACATTTTGTTAGACTACCATAGTTATTTCAAGTTTGTTCTCGTCCTCTGCTTACTAGATATCTCCTTGCTGGCATTAGGATTGAGGGATAGTTGTGTACAATATTTAATTACTTTGGTGAGTGCGAGTTGTTGGTAGTGTTAGTGCCTATATAACTACATTGTTATCACAGCACTAGCCTATTAGATTACTACTTGATAGTAATTCTTTGGGTCAGTCTAAAGTGTTGCCAACATTACCACCTTAACAACAACACTGTTTATCACAGCACTAGTCCATCTAGATTAGTTTCCACCAGTACAAGTATTCTTTTCTGTTTTTAATAAGATCTAACAGGGTTTAAGTGTTGTGGAATTAGGGTCTATATTACAACGTTGAATTCACAGGAGTCGGAACATTGTAATATCGAACCAAATGTTTGAAACACGAATATAGCAAAGCCACGGAACACCGATTTTTTTTCCCAGGGAAAAAAAAGTGGTGGGCCGTTTTCGCAGCTTTGCCATTTCCTCCACTGTGGTGCGATCTCGGAGTTGGTATATTTAAGTAAGGGGGGTGTTAGTTTTAGTTTAAAATGTACATGCTTTTTTTTTTGTACCAGAACAGCGATTTTTTTTTCCCCTGGGAAAAAAATCGCTGTTCTGTGTTTTCGTACTTTTTGGGTTTTGAACTTAACAGTTTGATATTAGAAAATTTGAACTCCTGTGAGTTCGACGATGTAATATAGACCCGTAGAATTATTTATGTCTGAGGTTACATAGGTTTTGTCTATTACCTAAAGTATTAGTCAAGTAGTTTCTTATTCATCAGTATTGCGACTCAGTCTTAACTTACAGTCAGACTTACTTGGGCCTCAATCTGTATCTGATAAATAATGCATGTGTTGTTACTAAGGCATCAATAATTTTGCCAGATGAAAATAGACAGCTACCAATTTCTCAACTACTGCTGCTAGAATGAAATTTTTACAGTCTCACTCATATGTTTTTCTTTTGTTTTTTTCTTTCCAGTTTTTAAGGAGTCTTGTCTTCCCTGGGTCCCCCTCATACCCTGAGAGCACGGACACTATCCTAATAACAATAACTTTATACTGAAAAATGGGAACCAGTAATCTGATGTTCAAGCAAGAACTTGCTTTAAGTTAATGTAGGTGTTCCAACTCACAACTTTTATGACCATTACAATACTGTGTGTGCGCATACTACTAGAGGTAACAGCTGCTAACTCCCTTCCCAGGTGTTCCACCTCCTTTTCTTTCAGTTCAAAAAGTGAAAGTCATAGAAAGTAACTAAAATTAAAGGATATAATTTCAAATAATCGAGTTAATTTGGATTGCAAAGTTTAAACAGACACATGCAAATCACAGCCCGTTGTCCAAATTCTCAAGGGAAGATAAAGAGAAAAATGGAAAAGAAGCAAGTAGAGACTCTGGTTTATGCTTTTTGTACAGCATCTAGATTCAAGAGAATAGATGAAAGCCCATTACCAGTTCAATATGTATTAACTACGAGTATTGAAAATATAATTAATAAAAAACGTACCTGTAAGAATAATCTTTTGACTGTTTTTTCCTAAAACATTCCACAGTGCAACCTGGGTCTTCCTACTCCATTCACCCTTGCTACATTCACACTCACACCACTGCTGTACCCTACCCCATTTCCCATACATCCCCTCTACCTGTAGATTTATTTTTAACAAGACATTCCCATTAATCTCAACTGTCCAATCACAAGCCAACTAGCTAATTACACTGCATAACACGAAAATCAACCCACCCGCTATATACTAAATCTTCACTTACTTATACCAACAGCTGCTGTACTTAAGAGTTATAGTTCAGTCTCCACAACTAAAATAATTACCTCTTAGACTCCCTCCAGCTTCTACTCACTCAGAACCAAGCCCTACTTACCCTCACTACACTATACTCACCCCAACCCTCTTTTTAAATCGCATACTACACTATGTTTTTATATTGTACAATTTTCTTAATACTCACAATTACAGGTACCATATCGATCTTAACTACACTATGCAATTCCAAACTCCACCATTCCCTACCCCTTCCCAACCAAAGCTCTCTAGGTTCACAGTATCTCCAACAATTTACAGTTACACATACATCGATCTTTCCACTTTTGTTGGGCTTCCTCACCAGTCTCATTCACATGTGTCTCTGTAATACGACAGGTTTATATCCATATAGCTAAAAGCTCTCCTTCACATAGTGTCCCAGCTCATGCATAGCGGAGACATATACCCAAACCCCAGCCCCAAAATGAATCCAAACAAACCCATCATCGAACAACAGAATCCATTGAACCTCCCAAGGAAAAGTACTGACTTACTAATACTAAACATAAACCTAAGAAGCATATTAAATAAAATAAAAGAATTACACACCACCCTTACTCTATATTCTCCAGGCATAGTCCTAATCACCAAGACCTGGCTTAATTTATTTATTTTATATTTTATTTTATTTTACATTTGTTGACCGGGATAGTCCGACTGGATATATGTCCTTTGTCAGCGAAGACCCTGGGAGAAAAGCTCCAAGACATTACTAAAATCTTACAAAGTGATTACATGCCAAGTAATATACAAGTCATTGATAGTTACACAAAACAGATACAAAAACTGTTAAGGGTTTTTTTTTTTTTTTTTATATGCGTATACATATACACATATACACACACACACACACATATATATATATATATATATATATATATATATATATATATATATATATACATATACATACATACATATACACACATGTCTATCAGCCTACTGGTACCATAGGAAGTGTATTTCTTCAGTAGATTAATAGAGAGAAAAAACAAAGCAACAGCAAGAGGTATAATAGCCAACAGAGGTGGTCATGGATGAGGTGAATACGGTCAGTCAGGATTAGTGCAAGGGCATAACCATTGTGAGTTTACGAGGATACGTCCATATGCACATTAGATATATAATCGATAAATGCACAATTATAACAGTGAATGGTCATTATTAACATAGATCTATGAAATTATGTTATGTATATATATATATATATATATATATATATATATATATATATTAGGTTTTTTTAAAAATGTGAGATGAATTTTTAATGTATTTATGTATATATTATACATGTTTGTATATGTTTACATAAGTCTTTCTGGTTTTATTGATTTAATGTGAGAGAAGTGGTTGGTATTGTATTTTTGATGTATGTCATTTTGAATATGTTAGGTTTTAGAAGTAGATGTGTATGGTTTTAAAGGATTAATTGTTTTTTATGATGTCATAATGATGTTTACTAAGTGATTGGATGAAATAACTTTAAAAAAGTTATATAAGGACATGGGTAATATGAACAGTTATATTTTTGAAGTCTGATGAAACGTTTGCTAGAACGTGAAAGTGCTTACTATTTGATCCTGTATATGTTTTTTATTTCGGATTAAATTGAGTTAAACAATAGCTGTGGCGAACCTCTTCTGTTGCTGTTTTGGATTTTGTTCTGGAGAGGCACCTTACTCAGGACTGACTGATAGTTTTTGTACGATAGATATATTTTGTTCCTTGCAGTCGCTGAGACATGGCAGAAGGCTAGATTACTGAAACCGGCAGTGCGATAGAATTAATGGAGAGTACGTCTCCCCTTCATAAACCTTTGAGAATGGAAGCTAATCCTTTGTTAAGACTTACTAGTAAAGAACTTACGAAAGAAGGGAATGAGACAGTGAACATGGTATGTAGTATGGAGGTTTTACAAGTAACCAGGAAGCTGGAAAATAAAACTCAGAAGTTGAGAAACATGCAGTGGCAGAGACAACATATGGAGGCATGCCTCAACTTTAAAGTAGTGCCGAGAGGACTACGAATTCTTAAAATGCCAACTTTCGGCACTACATATCCTGACTTGCTGATTAAATGGCAAAAGGTGAATTTGGATACAAGCTATGCTTATATTAGATTTCTTATAGAACAATATAGTATGATGGAGAATATGTTAACAACCGAAATTAATGACATTCAAAAGGAACTGAATACTATGCTATGCTCAGCCGAAATAGACATTTTTTTATGAAGAGTTAGCAACGATGTTAATGGCATTTGATAATAAATCATTGCAAGACAAGAAAAGGAAACTAGAAAGAGATTTTAATGATTTTCGGAGGGGAAATGTGTTTTCTTGGCCGAGACATAACACAAGGAACAATGATATAAATGTAAGAACCAATATGCAGCCACTCCATGAACAATATGCTAAGAGCGATTACACGCCCACTTCGATGACGTCAGTTAATACACAGCATGTTAGTGAGCAGTGTATTAGAAGTGATACCATGCTCAATACGATGACATCAGCTAACATACCATCAGTAGTAATGGAAGGAGGACAGGAGGGTTTGGCCATGAACAAAGGGGCCATACGAGTACAAATGGAGGAAGGAGTTTTATACTCTGAGAAATTAGCCATACAGAAGACAATGGATGTCAGGAGAAAAGAGAATAAAGCAGGACAACTATTGGGTGCCTCATCTGTAAAAACAAGTAATAACCCAGGAGAAGTGACTGATTTTTGTTCTTTTCCATTACCAATACGACAAACAGAATGACCAAATTGGTCGTCTCAGAACAGGATGAAAAAACGGAAGAACTCAGAGGCACGAATTTCAAAAGAAAATACTTCGACCGGTACAACGGACTTAATAGTCAACATTTCCAGGTATGCCTTGACTGAATATGAAAGATCCTTATTAAATAAGGGTCTTTCTTTTATTCCTTCAAGGAACACTGACATTACTGGTATCATGATTGACATTAAAATGTTTACAAGAAATATAGCTTTGAAAATGCTTTTTGGGAATGATGTTAGATGTGATAATGTAAATATATTTAAGAGGCCTTCTGCCTTTGTACCACAAATGCATCCAATACTTGATGCATTTAAAAAGGCCTGTGAGAGGGATTTAATACAATTTTCCTTAAGTCAAAATAAACCAGATTTTTATAACTTGAGTCATGAGGAGAATGAAGCCATTAAAAGATTACAAAATAATAAACAGATTGTGATCAGACAGGCTGATAAAGGTGGGGCAATAGTTGTCTTAAATCATGACGTGTATATTAATAAAATGAATGAGTTGCTAGATGACAGTGAAACATATCAAAGTTTAAATGGAGTGTTGTTAGATAAGATTATTAAAAATGTACAGGCTGAATTGTATGACTTGCTTTTGTGCAATGTGATAGATAATGATCTGTATAAATATTTTTTAGTGGAAAAACCTGTAATTCCTGTTTTCAGGGGGCTGTGGACCCTCTCATGAGACCTATTGTCTCAGGAAATGGTTGGCTCACTGAGCCACTATCAGTTTATTTAGAAAAGCAATTCAGACCAATAGTTGACAAGATACAATCAGTAATAAAAGATACAAAGCAGTTTCTAGAGAGCTATGCAAGTTATGTTTTTTCAGCAGAAGATGCTGACAGCAATTTATTTGTAACATTAGATGTGGTGTCCCTTTTTACATTGATACCGAATACAGTAGGAATGGAATATGTAAGACTACTGTTAATTGATAAAGGGGTATCAAGGGACCAAATTATGAGGTGCGTGCTGTTATTAGATATAATATTGAGTAATAATGTGTTCATGTATGACAGTAAATATTATCTGCAAAAGAAAGGGATTGCTATGGGGACCCCTTGTGCAAATTCATATGCAAATTTAGTATTGGCATACTGGGAAGCTACTTATGTTATGGGTGATGCATTGTCCAGTAGACACATTAGATACTATGGGCATCTTGTAGATGACGTTTTTCTTATTTGGAGTGGTTCTGAACAACAGCTAGAAGATTTTGTTACCTATATTAATGGGACAACAGATTTTTTAAGGTTTGAATGTAAGAGTTCATCACAACAGATATAATTTTTAGATGTAAAATTAACTAAGGAAGGTAATGTTGTGAGAACAGATATGTATAGGAAACCCTGTTGGAGAAATAATTTGCTACATCGTAGCAGCATGCACCCAGGACATGTTTATCAAAATATTATGAAAAGCCAAGCACTGAGGGTGTCCAGGTTAATTAGTCAAGATGACAATTATCAAAATCAACAAAGGATATTGACAGACACCTTTATGGAAAGAGGATACTCTAAGAAAGAAGTAGATGGTGTACTTAGAGAGTACTTCATATAGGAAAGATAAAGGTAAACCATTTTTTCATAAAAAAAGAATAGACGGAGGAAATGCCAACGAGTCATGTAGGGTGGAACAAAGTTTTAAGAAGAATAGAATAGTGATTCCGTTTACAAATAGAAATTTAAAAATTAAAGAAATAATAAATAATAACTGGAGACTGTTAACGGTGGATGATGAGATAACTGAATTAGTTGGAACTGAACCTAGCTTCATCTATAAGAATATGAAGTCGTTGAAAAGATTACTCTGTTATGAAGAAAATGTAAGAGAAGGACCATATATACATAGGAAAGGAACATTTTCATGCAGAAATTGCAATCAGTGCATATATATGACTAATGACAATAAATTTATACATCCAGATACAGGACAACAGTATGTTTTTCATTATTACGCTGATTGCAGATCTAGGGATCTCATATATTTAGCTCAGTCTCAAACATGTAGGTCCTTTTACATAGGAAAGACAAATAGAACACTTAGGGAACGTGTTAGGGAGCACGTATATGCCATCAATAAAGAAGATGAGGGGAATGCTTTGGCTAGGCATGTCTTAGAACATGGGACTACACATAAGTTTAAATTTAGAACCTTAGAATTAGTTAAAAAAACAGGTAGGTTAGGTGACATTAAGATTTATACAGAAGAACAAGAAAACAAATGGATAATGAGACTGCAAGCACATAACACCCATGGTTTAAATGACAAGGTGTCACTTAAACCTTTTTTAGTAAAGCGTTCATATGCACATTAGATATATAATCCATAAATGCACAATTATAACAGTGAATGGTCAGTATTAACATAGATCTGTGAAATTATGTTATGTATCTATATTAGTTTTTTTAAAAATGTGAGATGAATTTTTAATGTATTTATGTATATATTATACATGTTTGTATATGTTTACATAAGTCTTTCTGATGTTATTGGTTTAATGTGAGAGAAGTGGTTAGTATTGTATTGTTGATGTATGTCATTTTGAATATGTTAGGTTTTAGAAATAGATGTGTATGGTTTTAAAGGATTAATTGTTTTTTTATGATGTCATAATGCTATTTACTAAGTGATTGGATGAAATAACTTTAAAAAAGTTATATAAGGACATGGATAATATGAACAGTTATATTTTTGAAGTCTGATGAAACGTTTGCTAGAACGTGAAAGCGCTTACTATTGGATCCTGTATATGTTTTTTATTTCGGATTAAATTGAGTTAAACAATAGCTGTGGCGAGCCTCTTCTGTTGCTGTTTTGCTATTTTGGATTTTGTTCTGGAGAGGCACCTTACTCAGGACTGACTGATTGTTTTTGTATGATAGTTTAGGAGGATTCTTAGCTGCTTTTTAAACAGTGGAGTGGATGAAAGGGATGTTAGTTCATTTGGAAGCTTGTTCCAAATGTTACCAACAGAGGTAGTGAACAGGCAGTCCCCAGACTTGTTGTTGGCTTTTAAGATAGATACTAGTATCCTATTGGCAGATCGTAGGGTTGTTAGGGTTTTGTATGGGCTAGTAAGCTTACAGAGTATGGGAGTATATGTGGGATGATGCAGAGTTTTATGAATAATTGTAAGTTGCTGTATAAGAAGCTGACTTTGCAATTCCAGCCAACCTAGTAGTTTGAGATTCTGACAGTGATGGGTTCTAAATGGGGATCCAGTGGCAAATCTGGCTATGTTATTATAAGATGTTGCCAGTTTATTGATATTGCTTTTGGAGAGGTTTGTATAAATTAGGGAGGCATAGAGAAGGGTGGAAAGTAGATGTGTTTGGGCGATAGTAGACCTAGTTGAAGCTGTGAGGAAGGGTTTAAGTCTATAAAGGGAACTGAGTTTTTTATTAACTGATTTAATAGTTAGGTTAATATGTGTGTCAATGTTAAGATTATTATCAATTGTTACACCTAGAAGTTTGGTGGTTATGTCGGGAGCTATTTTAGTACCATTGTTGGATGTGATTGTAAAGTTAATAGTGGTAGACTTTAGGGTGGGAGTGAATAATAATAGTTTTGTTTTTTTTGGGGTTAAGGAGGAGACAGCGTTGATGGAACCATTTTTCTACTAAGTTAAATACTGTTTGGGTCTTGGTTTGAAGCTCTGCAGGTGAAGAGGCGCTACATAGTAATGTTGAGTCATCAGTGTATTGAATGCAGGTGGCCTGTGGAATGGATGTTTTCTTAAACCAGAAATCATTAGCAAAGAAATACTTTCCATAGGGTATAACATACTTAGACAAAGTAAAAAATCCAGAAGAGGTGGAGGCATTGCTTTCCTGTTTAAAAACAGCCTCACACTGGAACTGTTTGATCATATCACCCCAGTTATTAATAAT
Organism: Protopterus annectens; assembly: GCF_019279795.1. Classification (NCBI taxonomy): domain Eukaryota; kingdom Metazoa; phylum Chordata; order Ceratodontiformes; family Protopteridae; genus Protopterus; species Protopterus annectens. The sequence continues at coordinate 1,243,176,352 of NC_056728.1, read as the reverse complement.
TCAGAGATCCTGTTCAACAGACTAAAAATCAACTGAAAAGAATTAATATAATTGGAGCCTTTAGTCCCCCCCAGTAGTAATATTTATACATTAGAATCCATTCTAGACTGTACAGCAAAAACCTTCCCCCAGGAGACAATCACACTGGGAGACTTAAATATCAGTCGGTCCTCCTGTAACTCGCTACACCCCACTGACTATAACAACCCCTATGTCTTCCCTCAAATAGTTCAGAATACAGCTAGAGTAGATAAAGCATCAAAAAAAGAGTCCTTCCTCGACTCGATTCTTACTAACTGACCTTCACTGTCATATCACTCTGTATGCCTCCAGCACGTCTTAGTGACCACCTCCTTACCTTCATTATCCGACACCAAGTAAACCCAATTAAAGTCACCTCTTTCCAACAAATTTGAAATAAAAAAAAAAAAAAACTTCAAAGCTTAAGAATTTATTTCCACACTCAGACTGTAATTGGAAACCACTTAATTTTCTCCACCTAGATTCTGCAGTTGAATATTTTAACACTACCTTCCGCAATATCCTAAATAAGGTGGGCCCTACTACAACAATAAGAATTAAGTCTAACTATGCCCCTTGGCTTTCCAAAGAGACAAAATCACTTCTAAAAGATAGAGATAAAGCCTGGGAAATGTGGTTCTTCAACAGAAATGTAGCAAATCAACAGAAATACCTTGAACTAAGAAACAAATCTAAAAAGCAAATCAGGCTAGACAAAAAAAAATATTCTGACATACAATCAAAGCACAAAAAGAACTCACAAAAGTTCTGGCTGGCCATTAACAAAATTCTGCAACCAGGACAAATTAGCACACCCTCCCTATCCACCAACAATTCTATCAACAGCATTGCCACTCAGTTTAGCAAATATTTCATCAAAGCCATACTAGCCCTCACTAATAACAACTTCCCATTACCACCTCCTAACCTCTTACCCCCAACACAAAATAATTACTTTTTGCTACAACCAGTCCCAACCAGTACTACATATGAATATTTCAACAATCTCAAGCCCACAACCCTTGCAGCAGACAAACTTCTGCTGAATACCTCAGCACTGCAGCCAATGTCATGTCATAGCCAGTCTCTATACTAATCAAGTGATGTCTCAGAACAACACGTCCCAGTCCTTTGGAAAATATCACATATAATACCGCTTCACAAAGGTGGCAACTCTACAGAACTATCAAACTACCGACCTGTTACGATTTTCATAGGATCATAGGAGGTTACTAGGCTATTGACCCTGAGGCCCTTATAAGCCTAGCCAAGAATTTAGCCAAGTCAGTACCCAGAGCCCCTGTCCAGCAGGGACACAGATTGAATCCCAGGAGTGTATTTTCTGTTTCCCATCCAGTTATCCAGGTTGCGCTTAAAAAGGGATAATGAGGTACTCTGCTTGATGTGGAGAGGGAGTCTGTTCCACAGATAGGGGAGTCTCTGGGACACAAATCTGTCCCGCCAACAAGTCCTATTAAAATCACAGACCAGGTCGAGGTCGTGTGTACGAGTTGCTCGAGTGGAGCTTGACTTGCGGCTATGCAGCAGTCCCATCTCATCAAGGTGGGGTCTGAGATTGCTTTGTATGCCAGACAGAGGTCACCTCTGAGGAGTCTGTATGAAACTGAGTAGAGAGATATGGCTTTTAGCCTATCTGTCTAGGGTAGGTTTTTGAGGCCCTGGATTCTACTGCTGAGGAACCTCTGTGGTCTCTCAAGCTGCTGCATGTGCTTTGCGAGGTACATGCCAAAGGGGGCATTGTACTCAGTAATTGGCCTTATAAGGGAAGAATACAGGGATGTTATGACCTCTTTGTCCCTGGATGAGATACCCTTGCTTATGAGGTGGGCCATGTAGAAAGCTTTATGTACAATGGAAGCAGCATGGTGGACAAAAGTCAGGTTGCTATCAACCTAGGTGCCCAAATACCCTCACCACTGATTGTGTAATTAGGACTTTGTTATTAATGTGTTAATATGTGGGGACGTCACTCTCCCCAGAGGGGATGATGATGAATTTTTTGGCATACAGCTTGAGGCCATGTTTCTGGCACCAGTCATTTGTTTGGGTGAGACCCTCTTGGAGGACGTCCACATCACTTGGGGAATTGATGACTGCACCCAGCTTGCAGTCATCTGCAAACTTGGTAAACCATAGCCATGGGTTTTGGTCTGCACTTCAGAGAAGTATATCCCGAATAGTAGAGGCCCCAAGAATGATCCCTGGGGTACGCTGCTCATTACAGGTCTACTGCTTGAGGTGGCTTCCCCTGTTTTGATTAGGTGGGTTCTATCAGTGAGCCAGTTTGCTACCCTTCTGGTAACATATGGATTGATGCCTAGTTAAGGGAGTTTATCTACTATGCCCGAGTGGGGAATAGTGTCGAAGGCTTTGGCCAGGTCAAGGTAGGCGGTGTGCACCGTCTTCCCCTCGTCCATGGCTTTGGTGATTGTCTCAAAGAAGTCAACCATATTTAGCAAACATGACCTTCCCTTGACAAAGCCAAACTGTGTGGGGTCGAATGTTTGGAAGTTGCCAATGTCCCTGTTAATGAGGTCCATGATAATCTGTTCCATGGCCTTGTAGATCAGGCTAGTTAGGCTGATGGGTCTATAATTTCCTGGATCGGTGGACGCTCCACCTTTGTGTAAAGGGATGACAGTGGCTGTCCTCCACTCGGCTGGGTCAGAAATTCTTGAAAAGTGCGTATATTCACAAACTCTAAACTATCCCTTAGTTAATAACCTTCTAGCTAATACACATCACAGGTTCCATCCTAATCACAGCGCTACCACAATCTTTATCAGCACTGTTAATCATCTCCAAAATGAAGGCAAACTCCTTTCTTCTATCTTTTTGGATCTCTCAAAGACTTTCAGTACGGCTTTTCATAGTAAACTCTTTAACAGTACTTTCTGAACTTAATCTAGGCTACTGCACACTTGCATAGTTCCAGGACTATTTATCTCACCTGTATCAAGCTGTAAAATGGAAAAACAGCCGATCTCCTCTTCTGGTTGTTACTTTAAGTGTTCTGCAAGGGTCTATCTTTGGTCCTCTTCTTTTTACCTTATTTACCAATAATCTTCACACTGTCACCCTACGTGCCTCCTTGGTTCAATATGCCTTAATCTGTTCTTTCCCTTCCTCCAGCGAACTACAAAATTGAACACAGGAATCCTTTACTGTAGTTGAATCTTGGCTGTCTAAAGCACAATTCATACTCAACTCTAATAAAACTAAGTTGATGCTGTTTCAACCTACAAAAGCCACAGACCTCATCCCCCCATTCAAAGTTACCTCTTGTAACAATACTTCTGTTACACCAGTCTTCCAAACCAAACTCCTAGGTGTCCTAATAGATCACGACATGAAATGCCCAAACAATAAAAAAGTTCACAAAAAACTCAGTACTCTATACAAATGTAAAAAAATACCTAACCAATAACACTAAGATCATTATTGCTAGAACCCACCTTGTCTCCATAGTTCTTTATGCATTCCCTATATTCATAAACCTTAATAAATCAGACTTGACCAAACCGAACACCTGTTATAACAAAATAACAAAGTTTGCCACTGATTCTGGTTATAGATCTTACCACTGTCAGGCCCTTAAACTGCTGTCTTGGCTAGAATTACCTAATACGCTTACCCTTAACCAACTTACAGTGACCCACCAAATACTTTACCATCCAGATAAAACTCCAGCTCTTCAAGACCTACTTAATCACTATTCTAGCAATAATTTACTCTTATCCGGTACAAATCATTAATCAGCATAACCAGAAGTAACTCCCTGTACTCCAGCTACATTGCAAAAATCTGGAATACCTTGCCTATAAACATAAAATCTACTGTCAATATAGTTATCTTTCCAAACCTTCTAAAATCCTATCTACCTAATTCATGGATATGCACCTGTTCTGACCCTGGATAGCACCAACATAAATAGCTAAGTCTGCATAGTAAGCTTGTCATTTTTTGATGCCCTTACTATATTCGCAATTTTATGATAACGAAATTACTTAGCCTTCTACAGTACAGCTAAACCTGAGATACACTTGGGGAGCTATTCCTTTCTTCAACTGCCTAAGTTGTTTCCATATACATATATCTTTACTAACTACCATGGTTTTTATTCTCTATCTCAGCCACCTAAAATTTAATCTCTGTTATACAATTGTAACATGTAGATCCTTATTTGTACTCTGTATCATCAATGCTGTAATGTAAACAATGCTAGTTATGTGCAACAATGTGCTTTTTTGTCCAATACTAAGTGCACTGTCTTGCTCAAAATATTACGACTGTTTTCATGTGCAGTCATATATTTTTTTCCCTGCATGTTAAGGAGCTTTGCTGCTACATACATATTGTAATGTATTCTTACCACTTTTAAATATTTTTATATACTATTATGGTTAACATTGGAGCTTTTCTGCTCAGGCCTTCTCTGAAAAAGGAAAGCTTGTCCAGTCGAACTTTCCCGGTAAACAAATGTAAAATAAAATAAATAAATAATAAGTTTTGTCCAAAGTTTAACATTGACAGCTGACAAAATAGTATTTTACAATAAAATAGGAAGACAGCTACTTATCAGGAAACATAAACCATATCTAAGACTACCACCTGACTCACAAACCCTCAAAAAATGTAGTCATTTTATGTATACCTCTCTAGTATTGTATTAGGATGATGGTGAATTAACAAATAACCAAGATCATATATGTCATCTTGTTGTCATAGATATACACAGCAGGCCTTCTCACACTGCCCCACCTTCTATATACCCCTCTGATGTTAGAATGGAATGAAAGTCAAAGCACAAAAAAGCCACTGTAATATATTTCAACTTGCTGTGACACACACACACACACACACACACACACACACACACACACACACACACACACACACACACACACAGACACACACACAGACACACACACACACACACACACACACACACACACACACACACACACACACACACAGTCCCACTTTTTCTCACACAGCACACACGACTATAGGTAAACTGGAGAATCACTAGTTCAACTATGGCATATCTGGGAGTGTTGAAGGAAACTAGAGTACCTGGATAAAACCTACAGAGACCACAAGGATATGTAGACTTTAGAAAGAAGGAAATACAAGCAAGAACTCAATCAGACAACTCACGATATAACTGTATCAGTGATCAGCAGCTTTTACAAACATTGTGCCAGACCACCAAAGATTGTTGCTTATTATTATTAGTATGTCCAGCAGCAACTGTTTTATTGAGATAGCTATTTTCAACATGCAGCTTTATTTTACAAACAATAGATAGATGAAATGCTTTTTATTGTGAAAGGACCTTTACAAGAATTAAATGATTTTTTTGATAGAATTAATCACAGTGACTTTGTTTTTTTTTTTATTTACATAAGTAGCTACGATAAGATTAAATGCTTGGATGTATGTTTATACACTGAACATAATTCTTTGTTTAGCAGTTTATACATGGAATCTACTGCTGTTAATACTTTTATGTTAGCCACAAGTGCACAATCCACTTGTCTTACATTTATGGTCCTTACTATAGTGTAAGTTCTTTCGAGCTACATATGATGTACCCAAAATACTATATTATAATACAGTTGCTGCTGACATTTATTAGTGGATTACATGACAGAGGGTACTCATAGAAGTTATTAAATACCCCTTTATTTAGGGTTGATAGACCACATAAACATACATATAGAGGGGGCCTTATGAACTTCAGCTACAAGAAGGACATTCCTAAGAAGAAGATATACTGTTGTGACTAGATATGTTCCCTTTACATAAAGTATTGCTAGAATTTTAACAAATAATTGGTGTATTTTACTTAGTGACACAGCCCTTGTTAACATTTTACGCGATAGTCCATCTATTCCATATGTAAATTCTCCAAGTCTTATGGATAGGCTTGTCCCAATCTGTCATGTTTCCTATCAGGGTTCCTTGCACATTACTGGTACTGTCTGTAAGGGCTGCAGTGTTTATTCATACACAGGCAACTGTGACGTTCATAAAGTTAATGGCAGAACATTTCTTATTAATGCTCATCAGGTGTGAAATAATTCTGGTGTTGTTTATGCTGTGAATTGTCCTTATGAGAAATAATATATAGGACAGACTACTAAGATGGTTAGAAAATGCATTTTGGAACATCTGAGAAAAATTAAAAATACTGTGGTTGAGGGACATTAAAATAGCAACCAGGTCTGTTGTTGAGCATTTCTGTATGAACATAATAGCTGTTTTGAAGTTGAGATGTTGTTTTCTAATGTATGACTGTAGAAATAAAGATTTGTTTTTGAATAGTTATAATGCTTTATTATGGAAAAGCAAAGCTTATTTTTATGTGCAGTGCTCTGTATCCTAATGATATGAATAAGTAAATGAATTGCAAATATTTTATTGTAGATTTCAAATTATGTTATTGCAGAAATTTTCTACGCCCCAGTCCCCTTCTGTATTGGTGGATAGCAGATGTAGTATTTTTGTAAACTGAATGTCTGTAGTTACTGTGACTTTTAACCGAGAAAGCAGTATGCCAGGGTGGTAATTATTTTACATTTGTGGAATAAAGTTGAGGTTTTCTTTCTTCTATGTCTCCAAATAGTGTTCTATGAGAGATTAGTAGAATGTTTTGCATTCTGGTGTTTAGTGTTATGCTGCCACTTATTGTTTGATTGTGATGGAAAGTGAAAGAACGTATGGCCAGTTTGTACTCTTAGCTACACTACAGCTCCCAAGCTATACACATACACACACACAGGCCATAACAGTGATCATTTTACACAAATTCTGACAAACACAGCACAGTGTGTGACATTGCTCCTGCCAAGCTTGGTCAGAGAATGTTTTTTATAATATATGTAATGTGTACTGATTTGACACATTTCATTTTAAATGGCAATTGATCATATGTCCATGTGGTTATTTAAATGGGGTCTGTTTTACTACAAACTTTTCTGAGGAAGTCCTATGAAGCATTGTTCAGACGAAAGTGATTAATAATGGTGTGTTTATGTTTATTGATGGCCCGGTGGGTTTTTTTTAGTTCCCTGCTTTAGTTATCAATTTTGTCATTTGTATGCCTACCAAAATGGTAGAAAACCCTGTGGTAAGGCATAACTACTGTATTCTTTATGAAAGCATATGCATAAATGCTGGCCTGTTTTCAGAATAGCATAGTCATTTCAGCTGACTGTTTTAATAGAAGTTAGAACTCACAACTTCTGAAACAAGAAAGTTTTAAGAAAAAAGAAAGAAAGAAAAATAAGTTAAGTTTAATTTGACTTTGGTAGTACTGTAGCCCAAAAATTTAGTACTGTGAACTACTTTTAATATAACACTGAAAAAATAATCAAGCTTAAAAACATGATAGTGATGATATTAAGATGGTCATAAATGTGACAAAAATTAACATAATGTCTACCATGGACAGACTGGCAAGAAAATGGTGGCATTTGAACTGACTGCTGTGCCAGACCATTTGATATGTACATTAGGAACTTTTTACATTGGTTGTAGACAATACACTGGTGAAACATTCACTGAAATACATGAATTTCCCAGAGATTATCACATACCATGTAGTTAAGAACCTTTAAAATAAAAACACTTCTAGTGCTATACAGTGACTTCTACAAAAACAGCTTCATGTTTATGCATTTTTACTCTAAAATGCCCATTGGCATTGCAATATCCTTGCACAAGTCTCCACAGTACATATGTGGCCAGTCTTACTACCATAGTGTGTTTTCTTTCTAGGTTTTCATAACTGTACTATAAACAGAGAGCTTGGCTCGGAATGACAGGATGCCCCAGCATATTGTGCTGTACTTAAATAATATGTGCAGGGATACAGCATATTTCCATACTTCACAGGGGTTAAGTATACTGTAGTAATTTTCTAGTAAGTCATATGAGTACTAATACCCGGCCTACCTCAATACCGTGTGCACTACCTGGGGCTGCCCAACTCTATACCTGATACAGTAATAAATGTCTTTTTCTATCTGTATTACTGCTGCTGAAACATACAAGATTCTTCTGTTTCCCTGTAATGTGCACTGGGATTGTTTTATAATATGCAATATGAATGTTCTGTAGGTCATGTGTATTGGAACATTAAAAAAATCCGTCAGAATTGCACCAAATATTTCTTACATTCCTGACTACAGTATTTGGTCATATACTGGAAATGCATCCATTGTCATCTTTCAGGATCTCTTTCTTTAACAAAATGTTGTTCACATTTTCTTCTTCTTTAATGAAGAACATAATTTCCCCTGCTCATACTTTATCATATTATCATGTAAAGCATCAGCTGAGTTTTGTAATAGTGCATCTTTTTCAAGTACTTAACTATATTTGTATATACTTATTTAATATTGTACCAGTCACTCAATTTAATCAGTAGGACAGTTTCTTGAAGTCAGTGTGGTAAAGGAACACAGCAACATTCAAATCATGCTTAATAAGATCAGCTATCAGTTTAACTCATGCTGCAGAAAATCATAAAACATTGCTAAATGCTCTGGATGCACCCCCCTTAAGTAGGAAAGCTATTATCATGGGTGATTTTAACTACCCAGCTATTACATTCTATAAACAAAAAGCACCCTGGACCCGATTGATAAGGAACTTCTAGATTGCAAAATATGCTTGTCCAGGTCCTAACACAATTAATAACTGCATGTACCATCCCTAAGATATCCCTCCCACAGGTCTAATCAGACCACAAACTTGTAACCTTCTCTATCAAAATCTTCAAACTGTAAGACACAAATATCACAGAATTCAAGGATTTCAGATACAGATCTCATGCAATTCTATGATAATGTCTCTAAATATGAATGTAGCAGTATTACTTATAATGTTGATATTGCTAAGAGTTATATAGAAAACTTCTACTCTCACATGGGCAAATGTATTAAATTGGCAGTCCCAGCTAGAGTGAAGCCATTTGGAAAGTCTAAAAGCAAACCGTTGTGGTTTGTATTAACAAACTATGTAATAAAAGGAAGGAACTCCTAAACCTATATAACAGAACAAATGACCCTCAAATTAAGGATAACATCAAACAACTAGATAAGAAACTAAAAAAAGGACATAAGAAAAACAAATGTGTGACATGAACTTGTACACATACTTGGACTCAGATTAGCTACAGAAGCCAAAGATATCTACAAATCCTTCTTAGTTGTAACAGAAAAATAAGAAATAGCACCCAACAATATTACTCCGAGCTCATTTGTAATAGTATCAGCTACTCCAGTCTAGTGGATATTGCCAACATATTGCCAAATAAATTTAATGCTAACTTCACCCAGACACATCTATTCCAAACCTACTTGCCCCTGATGGAATCAACACCAACCATTAAAAAACAGAGTGCAATGAAGGTGCTCTCAAAAGCAAAGAATTCCTCATCCGTAAAGCCTATTAACACACCTGGTTGTCTAATTAATAGCATTAAGCAAGCACTGACTGACCCATTCCTCAACCTTTTAAACCTGAGCCTTGCAACTGGCTTTGTCCCACGGGAGTGGCACACAGTTGTTGTGATGCTACCCTACAAGTATAGCCCCATCACAGTCTTATATGCAAAGCCATGGAGTGTATCATAGCTGACCTACTTAACTATGATATCAAAAATCTTATTAAACATTGCCCTAGCAGTTTGGTTCTGTTAAGGATAGAGCCGTCTTTGAAAGAGTTACTCAGGCTGCGGACTTTGGCCAACATACCTTGAACTCACCAAGGCATTTGATACTCTACCACATGCAAATATAATAAGCAAGTTGAAACAGCTCCAGATTGACCCATATATAGTTAGATTTATAGCCAACTGGCTTAGAGACAGGACTCGCACAGTAAGAGTATGGAATGCATAATCTGATAGTATAAAGTTGACCAGTGGAAATCTGCAAGAGTATGCACTAAGACCTCCGCATCGTCTCAGATCTCATCTACTTATCAACTGAATATCTTTGGTTAACTAAGTAAATAACTGTAAGTTCAGAGTCAGAAGTATAGTTGGCTCACTCAGTGGCCTGTGCTGGTCCAGTGAACTAGCAACTCACCTCCTCAGCTCTTCACACAACTGCCCCCATGTCTTGCACCAGACATTCAGGTATCATTTCTGTACACAGCACCCTACTCACTTTCACACATTTAAAAAAAAAAGAAGATATATATTTTTTAAACTGTAGCAAACTGCATGCTACAAATGTGCCAAACAGTTGCTACAATTTATATCCTGCACAGAGTGCTGCTTACACTCAGGTTTTAGTTACATTTTTTAAAACTGCAGCACACTGCTTACTACAAATGTAGCAAATGGTTCATACCCTGCATGGAGAGCTATGATGCTCAGGTTTTAGTTAAAAAAAAAAAAAAAAAAAACTCTTTAAACTGTAGCAAACTGCTTGCTACAAATGTAGTGAGCAGTTGCTATAGTTTATACCCTGCAGAGAGTACTACAACATTCAGGTTGTAATTAAGGAAAAACAAAGATTTTTTTTTTTTTTTTACTTTTAAACTGTAGCAAG
>NC_056728.1:1243155739-1243160739 GCF_019279795.1 Protopterus annectens | reverse complement strand
ATGGGAGAACCTTACCTGTATGTGGTGAGTAATATCAAGTCCAACTACATATTATGAGTGATGAAGACATAGGAGATAAAAGAAGGATGAAGATTTTGAGTGGTAAAAGATGCTATATAAAGTAGTGTTAATGAGGGCTTATGTTTGTGGAAGAAGGGGTAAGGCTAGCGAGCAGAAGGGGAGCGAGTTGCTCATGAATTTAATATGACAGAACTAAGAAACGTACTTTAGCAGGGATGATTAAGTGAAATCATATATATTGTTAGAGTGATTTTAGATAAATTTAAGTGGAAAGGGGTAGGAAGGTATGTTTGGATATTGCTTTAACATGGTGAGGTAGCACAAGAGCAGAGCTAGGAATTAAGTAGATAGTCTTTCAGTTTGTCTTTGAAACGTTTATCTTCCACTAAGTGTTGTAGTTTTCCTTTGGAACATTTAGCGAAGGATATAATTCGTATAGCAGTGGGAAGTGAATTTTACAGCTGTGAGACAGAAGTAGAATATCAACAATTGCCAAAAGAGTTATGTGATTTTGTGACAAGGAGTTGTTTTTTGGCTTAAGTCTTACAGGAGAGTAACACTGTAGGAGAGGGTTAAGTGAGGGGCATTTACTGGGAAAGAAGAGTATGTTATGAGCCAATTTTAACTGTGTGTAGCTTAAGTGGTTTGAGATTTCATGCCAGTTCAATGTTTGAGGGCCAAACAGTAATGAGTGGAGTTGGGCATCTTAATGGCAAATATTGCAGTTTTGTTGTAGAATTGTTCTAATTTATGTTTTGATGCTATGTTAGTCTTTGTACGAATGGGAAAACATAGAGTAAAGCTGAGTGGAGTTACAATGAGACAATAACAATAATTATGCAAGAATGTGCAGTTAGGAACTGAGAAGCTTTGTAAAGTAGACCTACTTTTTATGAATTTCCTTTACTACATTTTGAATACATATGTCAGATTTGAGCTGCACATCAATGGTAACATAAAAAAGCTTAGTTTGGGAAACTGTTTCTAGTTGAATATGCTGAAAAGTGGTAATTACTAAATTTCTGTTATTGTGCACACTGGGTTTATGGATAAAGAGTATTAGTTCAGATATGTAAGGATTTAACAGATGTTGGGAGTGAGCAAACCAGATTTCTATTGAGTAAAGTATTTCTGGGTAATAGTTTAAAGTGAAGTCACAGTAAGGGTGGAGCAGATAAAAGTAGAGTCATCAGCATATTGGACAAGAATAGCATCACTTGAGGCAGAAACAAGGTTTCTAATGAACAGGTTAAATACTAAAGGTAGCAGTATTTCTTAGTAGTTCTCAGCGTGCTAATAAAACTGACTGTTGTAGCCTTGTGTCCCCCCCCAGCTAGTGTAGTAATCCTAACTGTCCAATAGACAGTATACAGTATACATTTAATTCACATCCCTGTGACTAAAATAACCATCAAGCAGCCCTCTCAGTGCTTTCTGCCTTAGTTTGTATCACTTGAAGGCCCACCTGTTTGTTTGCATCTCTATACATTCCCCTTCTTTGCTAATGTATCTCCCTACTCTAATCTGTGCACAAACTGGTTACTAATCAGCAAGTCAATGTGAAGACACACTCCCAACCTTAATAAAGTTTGCTGTCTCTTCTCTCCTTCACTTTACAGGTAGGTTGAATTCTTACTTACCCCCTCTGAGGCCTTCACTGATAGTTTTCCACTGATTGCCTCTCTGGTGTCTTTGCATTCCACCTGGTTTACACCCCCTTGTGCTATCTCCCTCACTCAATACTGTCTATATTAGAATCCTGCTGAGCATGGAGCCATCTTTAAATTTCTAGTCTCCCACCAGGACACACAGTGCTCTTCAGCAATTGCATTCTGCTTGTTGGTGAGCCATTAGACCTCAGGAATTTGTTTAAAGTGTTCAGATTTGTAAAGTAATACTTACTTTTTACACTTGTCTTGGTGGGCTCTGCCCCACTCCGTTCACCCTCGCTAACACCCGGTCTCCTCTCCACTCCCCTGCCCAGCCCCCTATTCCCTCCCGCCCCCACTACCTCTACATTTATAGTAATCACAGCCACACCCACAGCTCACCCTCACATCACCTCCGCCAATCACAGCTCCTCAAGTCAGATCACATTATACCACACCAACTTAATCCACAAAAAATACTCCCAATCACTCTTATTCCCATTAGACATTTTTTACATCACCCACACTACTTACCCATCCACATATAGTGCAACCCTATAATTCCTATTCAGACCCCCATCTAGTACCATCTTAAACTTTATAACCATGACTGTCACACAACTAAGTCTAGTCTGTCTTCTCATAATTCTTTACAACAGCACAAATTATCACTCTAGCAATATCCCTAAACTTAGTAGCACAACACTACATTATGCACTCTCATATACAGACAGCACACATTATAATAATATCTGTCTACAATTGTTCAAGAACTACATAATGGACCAATTCAGAACTAAACACATATGCTCTCATTCCTACTCCAAAAAACACAATACTTTCTCACATTCCTCACCAAACTCCAACATCTGTATCACCATTTTAACACCAGGCTCACCATAAGTGGGGATATCCACCCCAACCCAGGCCCAAATCCATCCAGTCCAACACAAACTGCTCCAACACAAATGTCAGAACATAACACCCACACTATCTTCATCCCAGGGCAAATCAACAACAGCAGCAAATTCAACCATCTTTTAATGCTAAATATTAATATTAGAAGTATCAAAAATAAAATACCTGAACTCCAGGCCACGATAGCACACTACTCCCCAGACATAGATGCTTTAACAGAAACCTGGCTAAATAAAAACATAGCTAACTCAGAAGTTCTCCCTACCGGCTACAATATCATTAGACAAGACAGACCACTTCGTAAAGGGGGTGGAACTGCCTTACTGTACAAGTCCAACTTAACTGTACACCAATTACCAAACTCCTACCTCTCCCCCAATAATTGGGACATACTTATCTCACAACTTCAACTTCACCCTAAAAAGGTCATCACCACAGTTGTGATCTATATTCCACCTGGCAGTACACCTGCTAGCCTTGAAGACTTCTTATCCTGGTGTTCTTCCACATACTCACAAGAAACCCTTATTCTGGGGGATTTCAGTCTAGATTGGTTCACCTGCATATCAGAACCACCAAGTAATCTAATACATCTCTGTGGCTACCAGCAGCTAGTCCAAATTCCAACTAGATGTGATAAAAAATCTAAAAAGGAATCCATCCTTGACTGGGTCCTAACTAACAACTCCACATGCTACCGCCACGCAGGCAGTCTCCCAGTCACCTTAAGTGACCACAACATAATATACTTTATACATAGTAGAACAAGCATATGCAAAATCACTAACTATATATCCACTAGTTACTCTGTAACTGTGACTGGACCTCCTTATAAACCCTCCCACTTGACCAGGCATTTCTCCAACACCTAGACACTGTCACTCCATTGCGCAAAATCAAGGTTAGAACCTCCACAAATCCCTGGCTCAGTAAAGAAACCAAACAAATCCTCAAGTCCAGAGACGCTGCCTGGCTTTACTATAAAAAAGCACAGAGAAAGAGAAAGCCTAACTAAGTACCAAGAACTGTGCAACCGTGCAATAAAATGCATTAGGCTGGCAAAAAAATCCTACTACACGACATTACAAACTAAATACCAACACAACCCCCAAAAATTTTGGAAAAATGTAAACCAGCTACTAAAAGCCACCCAAAAGGCTACCCCCAAACAACCACCCCTGACACTAAAGTTCCCATCGAAACACAATTCAACTCCCACTTTGTGGACTCAATTCTATCCTCAGTATCACAGGACAGTTCCTTCCTCACTATCCCCCCAACACAAATAACACTAATACAAGCTTTACCCTCAAAACAGTTTCCACCACTTCAATCAAAAGCATGCTCTCCAAACTAAAAACCTCATCAACAGCAGCCGACCTACTCCCCAGCTATTTCTTGAAACTTACAGCAGATGCTATTGCTATCCCAGTTTCCACTGTCATAAACAGATCAATTGTTGAAAACTATGTGCCCAAACTCTGGAAAATATCCTATGTTACACACATACATAAAGGTGGGACCTCCACTGAACTTTAATAACTACAGACCCATTGCTTTACTCGCCCCCCTGGCCAAAATCCTAGAAAAATGCATCCATACCCAGATGCTTTAATATCTCATAGACAGCAACATCCTGTCACCTACTCAGCATGGTTTCAGACCTGCCCATAGTACCACTACAGCCCTCCTCTGCTTCACAGACACAGTAAATTGTCTCAAAAATGAAGGCCTACAAGTGTCAACTCTTTTTTTGGATATGTCCAAAGCATTTGACACAGTCTCACACCAAATCCTGCTAAACAAACTAAACCAGTATCACCTATCAAATTCCACTCTTACCTGGTTCCAAAGCTACTTAACTGACAGGTACCAAGCTGTGAAATGGGAACATTCTCTCTCTCCTCAGCTGCCCATAACTATAGGAGTCCCACAGGGTTCTATCTTAGGACCACTACTATTCACAGTCTTCACAAATGACCTCCATACCTCCACACAGCATGCATCTATCATTCAGTATGCAGATGACACTGCCTTAATCTGTGCTGCACAAAACATTCCCACCCTCCTGCAAACAACTCAACTAGCATTCTGATGTTGAAAACTACCTAACCAAAGCCCAACTTATCCTCAATCCAAAGAAAACTCAGCTTATGATTATAACCAGTTCTAACAAAAACACTGATAACAGTCAATTCACTATCTACTCCACAAATGCTACTCCAGTCGTTCCAGTGGCACAGGCTAAGCTATTGGGAATAACCATACACTCCCACCTAAAATTTGATAGTCATCTTAACTTAACTATTAAAAAAGTACATGCCAAACTAAGATCACTCTACCGTATCAAACAATTTCTTACTAACAGCACAAGATCAGCCATTGCTCGCTCCCAACTTCTATCACAAGCAT
>NC_056728.1:1243107911-1243155239 GCF_019279795.1 Protopterus annectens | reverse complement strand
TAGCTGTAAGTGTGAAATAAATACACAGGCTACCAGACAAGAAAACTTTACAAGTATGAAAAGTCACAGTGAAAAGCATTAAGAACTCTACTAAGTTCTAGTTGCAGATAGTGTGCCTTCTTGACAGATCATGGAGTAGAAAGAAGAAATGGTTAAATGGTTAATCTAATTAATCAAAGTTTAGCACCGTAAACTGACACTACAGCAGGCTGAAAAGTCAAGAATGTGTAATACATTGCAGCATGCAGAGGAAAGTCAAGAAATCCGTATGTGATGTACTGACTAATACTTGCTTTGTCTACAGTTTACGAGAGTCCAGGTTAAGTAATTTAATGTAAAAATACTTGATAAGTTTCAGCAAATTTTAGTTAAAATAAAATTTAAAGTATCATATACCGAGTACGTTATGCATGAGAAAATGTTCAGCATTAAAAGAACACAAACTATTAGTCAAATTTACAAGCCTGCAAAAGTGTGGTAATACTTTGAGAAAAGAGTAAGTTGCAATGCATGTTAAAGCTACAACAGTCCGCCACTGTTCTAGGAGACAAGTGTGGGTGGGAGGTCATTGCATAATACGATGCATGGTACTCTGTCCTGCAGGGGTTACTACACTGAGCAGTCCAAGATAGAAAGAAAATGCTGATGGAAAAAGTGAATGGGAAACCTATTATGTTGGGAAATGTCTGGCATGTGAATACCAGCCTATTCCTTATAACCACTTTATGTAATGTGTCTCATGCATTTTCTCGTGATCTGTCTAAACTACTCCCACGTCCAGTGAACTTTAAACATGGCTGACAGGAGTGCTCTCTGATCAGTACATTGCTTCATCATATGTGCCTGTATTCTGTATCTACTTTTGGATCAGTGCACCTCAGAGCTGTACTCCACAAATCCAGTAATCGTCATTGATATTATTGACTAAAGGAAAAATAGGTATTTCTTCACTATTACATGTCATTTGTGTTTGACTATCTCAGCAGTGGCAGCAGGTGGAGCTGTAATTTCCCTGGCAAAATGGTAAATAAACCCCATTTTTTGCTGGCATTTTTGATTATTTATCACCGATTTGATACTTAAAGATTGCCAGTTTCATGCTTTGACATCTCTTCAGGACTGAAGTTCATAGGTTCATAGGTTCATAGGTTCATACTAGGCTATCTGCCCGAGGGCATTTATAAGCCTAGCCCATTGTTTTGTGGCTTACGCCACCCCTTTAGTATGGGGAACTATACCCATTATTTTGCTGTGCCTCTGTCGAGCAGTGACACTGAGGTAATTCCTGGGGTATATCTGCGATCTCCCATCCATTGGTCAAGATTTCTCTTGAACAAGGCCAGCGAGGTGCTCTGCCTCACATGTACCGGGATTTTGTTCCACAGCATAGGGAGTCTTTGGGTGATGAATCTATCCCTCCAGCACGTCCTATTAATAGCCGTGTCGAGGTTTAAGTCTCCTGCCCTTGTGGCTCTGATGGATCTAGATTTTTGAGGTGAAGCATATTCATCAAATCTGGGTTTGACATGGCCTTGTATGTTAGGCAAAGGTCACCTCTGAGCAGCGGTAGACTGAATAGAGCTGGAGTTCTTTCAGTCGGGCAGCATAGGACAGATTTTGAGACCCTTTATCCTTTTGGTGAGGAACTTTGTGGCCTCTCCAGCTGCTGCAAGTGTCGGGTCAGATACATTCGAATGGGGCATTGTACTCAATCATTGGTCTGATGAGTGATGAGTAAAGGGAGACTATGACCTCCCTTGATCTAGATGAGAATCCCTTCATGATAAGGTGGGCAATGTAGAAGGACTTCCTAACTACTTTAGCTACATGGGTGTCGAATGACAGACTACTATCAACCTGGGTCCCCAGGTCCCTGATAACTTCTTCTGTGCTCAGTGGATTGCCACCTATTTGGTAGCTAGGGGTAACCTTGTTTTTCCCGAAGGGTATGACTATGCATTTTTTGGCATTTAACTTTAGGCCGTGGCTCTGGCACCAGTTATCCGTTTCTGTGAGACCCTTCTGAAGGATATCTGTGTCAGATGTGTTTTCTACTATGGCCCAGTTTGCAGCCATCTGCAAACTTTGTCAGCCATAACCGTCCTGTATTTGCTTGTACTTGGAAAAGTAGATGCCAAACAAGAGTGGGCCCAGGACTGAGCCCTGTGGGACACCACTTGTGACAGGCTTTGAGTCTGACATGGCGCCAGCAACTCTGACCCTGTGGGTTCTGTCACTCAGCCAGTTTGCAACCCATCTTGTGATGTATGGGTTAACATTTAAGCTGATGAGTTTTTCAATGATACCCGAGTGGGGTATTGTATCGAAGGCCTTAGCCAGATCGAGGTAGGCTGTATGGACTGCCTTTCCCTCATCAATGGCTTTGGTGACTGTTTCGAAAAAGTCAACCAAGTTTAAAAGGCATGATCTGCCTTTGACAAAGCCAAACTGGGTTGGATCCAAAGTCTGCAAATTCCTATGTCTTTATTTATGAGGTCCATTATGATCCTCTCCATGGCTTTGCAGATAAGGCTTGTCAAGCTAATGGGCCGGTAATTTCCTGGGTCTGTGGAGGCACCGCCTTTGTGAAGTGGGACCACAGTTGCAGTGCCACTCCTGGGTAGTGCGTATCCAGAGGTAAGACTTTGATTAAACAGCTGTCCTAGCTGTGGGTTTAATTCCTCATTGAGTTCGTGGAGCACACAGCCGGGGACACCATCGTCCCATGGATGCTGTGTTTTTGCTTTGGAGAGAGCAGTTCTCACTTGGGCTGGAGATGTTTGGGGGCTGCACTCATTTGGTATAGATATCTCTCCTTTGGGGGGGGGAGAAGTTTGCACTGAACCTGTCAGCCAGTATGTTGGCAATGTCTGTAGGATCAGTAATCTTCACATCATTTTGAACTAGTTCTGAGCATATCTGGGAGTTTCCTCCTAGGTTTCTAACATAGCTAAAGAAGGCCTTATGATTGTCTTTTGAGTCTTTAGCTATTTTTCTCTCGAAATTTGCTTTGGATGATTTTATGAGAGCTCTTAGTTTTTTACTTATAGTGATCAAGGGTGTCTTACCTTTTAAGGATTTTGCTCTATCTTGTAGTAGCTTCCTCCTTTTGTTGTAGAGTTTGTTTATGGCTGGGGTCCACCAGACTGGACGCTTGCCTTTGGTACAAAGAGTCTTTGTTTTGCTTGGGATTGCCTTATCCATGCAGTCCTGCAGGTGCTGGTAGAAGGCGTTTGTAAGTGATTCAGCGGCTTGAGTATTGTTTTCCACGGCTGGGGCCTGAAAGGAGACCACACTAGTCTTTAGAAGTGTGAAGTCGGCTTTTGAGAAGTTCTTTACTGTGGTCTTTTTATTTCAGGTGGGGTGGGATGAGGACCTCCAGCGAGATTAGTTTGTGATCTGATCTCACCAGTGAGGGGTATACTTCTGGTGTTGAACATTGTGCTCCCATGTTCGTGATGATGAGATCAAGTATGTTATCTCCTCTTGTGGGGATGGTGACTAGTTGTTCCATGGCATTTGAGTTTATGAATTCCAGGAACTTTTGGGCTAGGGTGTTTGGGCTTGAGTAGTGTTCCCAGTCTATATTAGGGTAATTGAAGTCACCTAGTATGATGGTGTTTGGTGATACATTTATCCCCTCTAGTGTTTTCAGGAAGGCCATGTGAGTTTCCTGAGTTTGTGAGGGTGGCCTGTAACATGCTACAATTTGCAGAGCAGTCTTGCCTATGGTTAATTGCACCTGGATGGTCTCCGATGCATGCGTTGCCACCAGTCTTGAGGTGTGGGTGTCCTTGATGAATATGGATACCCCCTCCTTTCTTGGTATTGTCCGGATTTTGGGGCGGACGCATGATATGAGGTAAAACCTGATAGCGCTGGGGTGCTCTCAGGAGCCTTGAACCAGGTTTCTGTCACAGCACAGACATCTATGTTCTCCATACTGAGAAGGGCCTCGAGTGCGTGCATTTTGAGATTTAGACTTCTGGCATTGAGCAGCATTACCCTTAGTTTTTTCCTTTTTGTGTTCTAGGGTGGTAGGTTTAGAATTTGAGCCTTGCCTAAAAAGGCACTATGGGGTGGCAAGAGCCTTTGCCAATATCCGAATCCAGGGGTGACAGGTGCAAGCCGTCCCTTGAAGCAGCGTGGCTTGTCCAGCATGTCATCCCAGGCAGACAGATACTGGATCCCCTTTGAATGACACCAGTGTTTAAGCCAATTGTTAAAGCTGATCATCTTATCTCTGTATTGTGGCATCATTCTTGGTGAAGGTAGGATACTGCTCAAGGTCAGGGTCATACCTGCCTGGGCTACATAATCAGAGAGCTCCTCAATGTCTCTTTTCATGTAGTCCAAGGAGTGCGTCTCAGGTCGTTTACACCAGCATGGACAATGACTGAGTCATATTTGTACCTGCTGTTGAGAGACCTGAGTGCTTGCGTTATGTGGCGGATTCTAGCCCGACAGGGAGCTTACTGTGACCTTCTCCTTACTCAGTCTGGTGAGCGGGACATCAGTGTGTCTGACTATGGAGTCACCAATGACTAGTGTGTCTGGCATTGTGTTTGGCCTTAAGGGCTGTGACTGTTTGACACTCTGACTGTGAGGTCTATGTGTTGCGGGTGTTGTGTTCTGAGGTGGTGGTTGTTTGGGTGTCTGCTTTGGTGGCCTCTGCTGTTTTGGTAGATTTTTGATCAGAGCCTCCGAGTATGTCTTTGTGTGTTTATGTGTATGATTTGAGGTTGTAATGGTACTATGTGAGACTGGGTCTATAGTGTGTGTGGTAACCTTCTCCTCCTGACTGGTCTTGCCAGTCCTATGTTGAGAGAGCTCAGCCTCCAGTTTGGCCGTATAGTTGCATCTCGCATGTATTTGTGTTTTGTGGGAGGAGGAAAGGGTTGTTCAGGTACATGAGGCAATTGAAACATTGCCTCAATATTCCCAGGTTCACCAGCTGAGCAGGAGAGGACACTAGCAACTGATCCTCGACATGCTAGAAGGGTAGGCGAAAAACTTTAAAAAGATTCGGGGACGTGGGTGACCGAGAAATGGGGGTTGCCTTTTGGGGTACTATCTATGACAAGAGTGCCGTATCAAGGTAATAAGTACTGTAGGAGCAAGTGCTAGGTTTAATAGATAGAGAATAGTCTACTTGGAGTCAAGTAGAGTTGATCTTTTTAGTTATAGGATACGCTGATTTGATCAGTAGTATAGTTCGAGGAAGGTAGTTTTAAGGGAAAATTTGAAGAGTGGACTTTAGGTAGCCCGAATAGTTTAAACCTGCTTAACCGGCACTGCCCTAGTGTGCAACAGTGGCAGCTCCGCGCTAAATCGCTCTAAATCGCGCTAAAGTGTATTCCAAAAACCTGTAAGTTTCTCTCAGTTTGACTGGTGTGTGTGTGTGTGTGTGTGTGTGTGTGTGTGTGTGTGTGTGTGTGTGTGTGTGTGTGTGTGCGCGCGCCTCTGTTTGTGAGTGTGTGTGTGCTTCTGTTTGTGGACTGAAGTGTATTCCAAAAACCTGTAAGTTTCTCTCAGTTTGACTGGTGTGTGTGTGTGTGTGTGTGTGTGTGTGTGTGTGTGTGTGTGTGTGTGTGTGTGTGTGTGTGTGTGTGTGTGCACGCGCGTGTGTGTGCGCCCATGTGGGTATGTGTGCATGTGCATGCATGTGTGTGTACATGCCTGTGTGTGTGTGTGTGGGGGGGGTGCCTCTGCGTTTATGTGTGTGTGCATGCCTATGTGTGTGCATGTAATTTGTCATTGAATCAAAAGTAAATACTTTGAAATGTGTATGGGTGTATCAGTGACATTGCTGGCTGACTGCCATGAGTTAATGTGTAAGTAGCAAAGCAGTCATGCTGACCAATGTGGCTCTGCTTCTGCTGTGGATAATTGGAAGTATTTGCTGTCGTCTTGTGGATTACTAGAGGATGCTTCTAAAAGTTGTCTCTATACAGATTAACACATTTGCAGCACATTGCACTTACATTAAAAGACTTTAATTTTTCTTATATACCACAATCAGACATCCATGGAAAACATAGTAATCAAAGTGGCTACAGTTGCTGAGTATGGAAAGGGCTACAATGTAACTATATGCATAAATGTCATAGTTCTAGTATTGTCCATCTGGATGCATTGTAGAACAGCATTTCAAGACAAATAGGGTTCTCTGTTCCAGAACAAATGCATGTTGTTTCCAAGAAATATGAATATATGTTATATGTTAATAATTATATTAATAACTTGAATCAGAAGGTGTTTATATGGTCCTTCATGTTATCAAATGAAAGCCTACATTTGTGTCGTTCGGCTTTTCCCGGTTAGGGGTCGCCACAGCGGAACTCCGGTCCTCTAATGATTGGCAGTTGATTTTTACGTACTGGCTTGCCAGACCTGACACACAACCTTCAATGAAGGTACGCACATTCACGCATGTCTCCACGCAGAAGACGCTCTAGCTGAGAATCGAACCAGACAGCGTCTTACTGTGAGGCGACAACTCTACCGCAGCACTACCACAGCGGGTTAAATGAAATGTTGCAAAACTTGTCACTAATACCTGTTGTCTGTCTTCTACTGATCTGCAGATATTCATGCCTGTTTTGTAATGCAGTGTGCATATTTGCATAAATATATTACTGTAAATATCTCTGGCATTGTCCATCTGTATGGGTTGGTCCAGATTCTGTAATGTTCACGGAATCCAGTGCATTTCGTTGATATCTGTGTAAAAGTTGCAGATAGGCCTGTAATATGCAAATATGCCAAAGTGAAATTAGAATATCTCTGCCCAAAACAGAATTGCCCACCAGTATAGTATCAGAACACTGTCTAGAAATCACAGCAAATCTGTAATTCAGGAAACTGTGATGTGCAGTACCAAAACTATGGAAATTATGCAAGCCCAATGCAAGCTGCAAGACATTTAAAGGAGCACGTATCTGCAGCAATCCATGCAGTAGGTCCACAAACAAATACAGATGTCTTCATAAGTCATACACCCTGCTTCCATCATAGAATCCAAACCTCCTCCATTGCCTCTCTAACACACTACCCTACACCCAATTACAATTTTATATATATATATATATATATATATATATATATATATATATATATATATATATATATATTTATATCTATATTTGTTGACATAAGTTCACATAGGATTATAATCTTTTATTCTCCATACCTACAATATGACTTTTAAACTACTGCAGGCTTACTCTAACCATGGTCAACCATTGAATTACAGTTAAGTAGCAAATATCTCCCCCCACATCTGGGAACTCACTAATTCTGCTACCCTTTCTTCTCTAGAGGGCACTGTGTACCTCTACCTGCCCTTACTGGCTACACAACTCCCTAACATGTAAAAGAAAACTCTTGTACTGGTCATACTTTACAACACTATACACAAGCAATATACCCAGCATTTATTACCCTTATACACACCCTTCCCTTTCGGAAACTAAATAATATGTGCTGCACACGCCCAACCCAGCTACTGTATGTATTATTCTACCCATTAACAATCTTCACTCTTCTTTTACTTTCCAACCTCTCCTCTTATCACACTCGACTCCATATCTACTCCCCACCCCCATGGCATACAGAATTCATAGCCAATCCTATAAAACTAAAAGACTTCCCTATATCACCATTCAACCTTACCTCCTCCCAGTCCTTCCCTTACTCATACAATAAGCTGACAGTCAAAACTAACCCTCACTCTTCTCAAAGACAAACTAAAATAATTCTCAAACTAACCAAACGCTGTCTACACCTACTGCAAAAATCACTTCTTGTGGAGACATACACCCTAATCCAGGACCCATTACATCAACCAACCCAAAATCAGATCAATTAAATCCCCTATACTACAGACCTATCTCTTCTCTCCTTGTCTTAAACATAAATGTACTAGCGCTATGCAAACCAAATATCGCTGTGTTAACTTAAACATGGATTAACCCGAACAGCACAATAATGAGATCACAGCACCTAGCTACAATATAATACGAAGAGATAGATTAGAGAAAAAGGGAGGAGGTGTAGCAATATTATTCCAAAATCATCTCACCATTGAACATTTAGACTATAATACCCAAGAAGTCAAAGATGTAGAACTAATCCTTGCCAAATTAAAAGTAAACTCCAACAAACACACAAATATTGCAAGTGACTATATCCCACCAGGCAATAACACTACTATAATGGAAGGCCTACTTAACTGGATCTCAAACTCACTTCCACAAGAAACAGTACTAATAGGAGACTTTAATATTGACTGGCTTAACTGACCCAGCCACAACCCCTCTACCCACATTAACCTCCATGGGTTTACCTAAACTATAACCACCCCCACTAGAATTGACAAAACATCCAAACACCAGTTCATCCTAGACTGGATCCTGGTATCTGACCCCACTCTTGCACAGAAATCTGTCTGTCTTCCAAATACTCTAAGTGATCATCAACCAACCTACCTAATTAGGAACAGATCCCAATACATCAGTCAACCCATTCTCAGACTTGTACATAACAAAAAGAGCTTTATAGCTACTGACTTCATCAATGCACTAAAAAGCTGTAACTGGACTCCCCTAATACAACTATCTCTTGACAAAGCCGTGGAGTACTTTAACACAACCTTCCTAAAAATCTTAAATTGTCATGCACCCTCCAGAACCATTAGAATAAAAACTTCACTATACCCCATGGGTAACAAAAGATACTAAGACTATAATGAAAGAAAGGGACCAGGCCTGGATTCAATTTCAGAAAAACAAAACCACTGCTTTTAGACAAAAGTATCTAGAACTCCGCAAAAAAGCCAAAAAACAAATTAAACTTGACAAAACTAATTACTATAAAAATATGCAAGAGAAATATTCTCACAACCCACAAAAATTCTGGGCCACAATAAATGGTATTCTGCTCTCAGGAAAATCCACTACTCCAACTCCTGTGCTACCAAACAAACAGGATAACATTCCCACACAATTCAGCAAATTCTTTACCGAAACAGTCCAGACCCTTGCCAATGCCCAAAATAATACAGATATCCCCACACCAATAACTACCCCAACCCACTCCATTACAGAAATCAGGACCTCCAGTTTTACTCTGCACTCTGTGTCCACTAAGGTAATTTCTAAACTCCTAAAGAAACTTAAACCAACCACACTAGGAGCTGATAACCTACCAGCAGAGTTCCTTCAGATATCAGCTGAAGCTATAGCCTATCCTGTCTCGATTCTCATAAATAGGTCACTATCAGAATGCAAGGTACCTATGGAAAACATCACATATTATTCCACTGCACAAAGGATGTAACTCCTTAGAGCTCACCAACTATCGCCCAATAGCAATCCTATCACCTTTATCCAAAATACTAGAAAGAGTTGTTCATACTCAACTAATGCAATACCTCCAAAATAACAACCTACTTTCCATGACTCAGCATGGCTTTCAACATTCCCATAGCACCACCACAGCACTACTGTCATTCATCTTCCATATTCTTAGACTTATCAAAAGCCTTTGACATGGTGAACCACAGTATGCTTCTTGAAACTCTATCTACCGTAAATATAAGTCCCTCCTCTATATCATGGTTCAACAACTACTTATCAGGCCATCAGCAAGGAGTTCTATGGCAGGACCAGTTGTCTCCCCTGTTACCAGTAACCATAGGAGTCCCTCAAGGATCCATCCTCGGCCCATTACTGTTCTCTCTATTTACCAACCACATCTCTTCATCCTCACTCACTGCCTCAGTAGTACAATACACAGATGACATCACCCTTATATGTGCTGCCCCCACCTTAACTGAACTGCAAACCCTAACCAAAATAACTTCACTCTATTCGAAACTTGGTTCACTAACAGCAAACTTATTCTTAACCCCCCCCCCCAAAAAAAACCAAATTTTTTTCAGCCGTGACAGATCTCCTCTAAAAAAATAATTTCCCCATCTACTCCACAGAAAACATTCAAATCAGTCCAACCACACACACTAAACTGTTAGGTGTAGAAGTCAACAATAACCTGAAATTTGACATCCACATAGCACAAACCATCAAGAAAGTTAACAAACAGCTTGGACCCCTCTATAGGAACAAACAGTTTATCACTAAACATACTAAACAGACCATTGCAAGGACTCCTCTCCTATACATCCTTCTTGACTAATCTCCAGCAAACAAATCTAAATAAAATGGAATCTTGTTATAACAAAATTGCCAAGTTTGCTACTGAAGCCTCTTATAGGTCTCTTCACTGTCTATCCCTTAAGCAACTCAATTGGTTTGAGCTGCCTGACATACTTCTTCTCAATCAACTCTCTATAGCACACAAGCTCTACTACCTTCCTGATACAACCCCAGCACTCCAGCATCTAATTCAGCCCCACACTACCTCTAGAGCCTTAAGATCTAGTAACCAGAACCTCATAACTGTCATCAAACATAAAAATGATGCTGGTAAAGCCCTCTTTGACTGCAATACTGCCAGAATATGGAACTCACTACCAAGCCAAATAATTTCTACAACCTCCATTATTCAATTAAAAAAACTCCTGAAAACCCACTATGTAAACAACTGGCTTTGCTCATGCCATTCCCCAGGCTAATCCATACCAAGTGATTGCTGCATGGATTCTGTTAAGAACAAACAGTTTACCCTGAAAGATTGTTAACTTGTTGATATTTAACTTACAAAACTAATAACTCCCTTCTGCAAAACCAGCAAACATTACCAATTGCCTCAAGCAATGCCTAGGAAGGAAAAAAAGTGTTGTTTTAATGTATATTATATATCTCACTACTTGTCTACTTTTAAGAATTTTTAAGGTCTACTTTACTGTGTATTCATGCTATATGTCTTATATCTTTCCTTTATTTCTTTCTCTGTCATGTATTGTAAATGCATTCTGATTGTGTTTTGGAGCTTTTTTCCCCGTGCCTCCGCTGAAAATGGACCTGTGTCTAGTTGGATTTTCCCGGTAAACAAATGTAAAATAAAATTAAAATAAATAAAATACATTCATTAGAAATATAGAATCTGATAGAATCTGTAAAATTTCTCATAAAAAATAATAAAGATGAAGTGCAATCACAGCCACTTCATCATGGCTAACTGTAGCTAACAGTGGGCTAAGACCTACCTGCAATCAACTGGACGTATAAGTGAATGTAAGTAAATCTTTATCTGCACTTTTTTCAAATAATACAGCATTTAAATTGATTTATTTGTGTTGCATTGAATACTGTCTAGCTGGAAGTTGTGACTCTGTTTTTTCAGTTAATGCTTGTTAGAATTTAGTGCTTGTTAGAATTCCTGCATAGCCAGTGATAAGTGGGGGTAGTTTCATTTCATTGATATTCTGTTTCTGTCTTATATAAGTGGTACATTTTGGATTATTTTCTGCTGAAACTCTGAGCTTTGGCTGGCTAAGACCTATCTGCAATCAACTGGACGTATAAGTGAATTTAAGTAAATCTTTATCTCTACTTTTTTTAAATAATACAGCATTTACATTGATTTATTTGTGTTGCTTTGAATACTATCTAGCTGGAGGCTGTGGTTCTGTCTTTTCAGTTTGTTCCCCACCCTGCTTTTGTTTTAGTGTTAATCTTGGTGGCTTTGAAACTGCCCGCCCCTCTTGTAAATTTGCATTTGGATACTCCTCCTGGGCCCATCTCATTTGTGCACTCAAAAAAAAAATGTTTGCACTTTATTCATCTGCTTTTACTGTATTTGTGTTTCTTCCTACTTTATTACTTTATTTTGCCTTTGCGTCATCTTAAAAGTACTCAAATGTATTTATTACTGCTTGGTGTAACTATCATTCTAAGCCTTTTGGTTTAAGCACTTGGGCTTCAGACCAGTTGATTTACATTAAGAAGGTTTGTGGTCTGCACTGTTGTGGCAGGACAGGTAGCTTACATCCTTCTAAGTTGGGAACTACTGATTGAAGGCTCAGTGTCTGTTATTCTAAATGTGTATTAGTTCTGGTTTAAGCACTTGGGCTTCAGGCCAGTTATTTTACATTAATAAGGTTTGTGGTCTGCACTCCTGTGAGAGGAGAGGCTGGAGACTGCCCTACTGAGCTGGGAATTTCTGGTTAAAAGCTTAGATTACCTGCATATTTGAACAGTTTTTACTGAAATTGGTGCGCCTTGTTTGCTGTAGCATAGACTAGATCCAGGCCTGCTCAATCTAGCTTTGTTTGTATAACTTGAGCACTAATCCAGGCCTTCTTAAAATTATTCAATTGTATTTATTACTGCTTGGTAGTAACCTGATTAAAGTGTAGCTATCATTCTAAGCCTTTTGGTTTATGCACTTGGGCTTCAGACCAGTTGTTTTACATTAAGAAGGTTTGTGGTCTGCACTGTTGTGGCAGGACAGGTAGCTTACATCCTTCTAAGTTGGGAACTGCTGATTGAAGGCTCAGTGTCTGTTATTCTAAAAGTGTATTAGTTCTGGTTTAAGTACTTGGGCTTCAGTCATTTTACATTAAGAAAATTTCTGGTCTGCACTCTTGTGAGAGGAGAAGCTGGAATCTGCCCTTCCGAACTGGGAATTTCTGGTTAGAGGCTTATAGTGCCTGCATATTTGAACTGTTTCTTACTGAACTTGGTGTGCCTTGTTTGCCCTTGCATAAACTAGATTCAGGCCTGCTGAATCTAGCTTTGTTTTCATAATTTGAGCACTAATCCAGGCCCTGCACCCCAGTGGCAGGAGTGTGCAGATAGAGCTTGTCTGATTGAAGACTACAGGAACAGGGCTCAGTTTTGAGATTTTTTTACTGGTTAATTGGATAGTTTGTTTAAAAGCATTTTCTAATTGCTTGTAGTCATCTAAAGCTGTTTTAAGTGTATGTTTTACTGTTTGTAGACGTGTAAAGCTGTTTTAAGTGTATTGTCACTGTTTTTACCTTATCTTTTCCAAAAAAATTTTTCCTTGTTCCCCACATTTCTAAGCTAGCATAGTCCAGTTTTCAGGCTAGTGCTGAATTAAGGGCTGTGTTACAAGTTTCTGAGTTGCCCATACCTTACTTGGATAGAAGGAGGTTTCTCTGTTCACCTGTGAGAGAGGGAGCTTTGAGCAGCCATCTGTCCCTGGAGGAGTGGTTCCATCCCAGAAGTTAATAGTTTATAGGCCATTTTGGGCTAATTTCTATCTCTTTCATTTCCCTGCTGTAAAAACTATGTTCACATGGTTTTGCACGTCCGGGCAGTGCCAGTTAGCTAGGGCTAAATTATTCCCGGCTCTACCATGTCTCCTCTTCAGTTTTTCCCTTGAAAGTAGTCTAACTCTCAACCTAATCACTTAAAAAGCATCCTACAGTCCGGCACTTGCTCAGACCTAATAGCAAGCACTAATCTACCCTGACACTTAATTGCCCATCAGGGCAAGGCTTATTATTCACCCCTCACCAACCAAACGACTAAGCAGCTCACCCTACTATTCAGGCATGACCAAAGGGCAATTTCAGGTATACTCTCCAATCCAGCTGGTGAACCTGGGTATCCTGAGGCAATGTTACAACTGCTTCATGTACACAGACAACCCTCTCCTCCTACCACAAAACATTAATATATGCGAGAGATGCAATTATATAGCTAAATTGGAGGCTAAGCTCTCTCCACCCAAGACTAAAGCATGCAGTCATGAGGGGAAGGTTAACACTTGTACCACACCTCCAGCCTCACATAGACATACTAAACCAGCACTGACAAAAAATACACATAAATAAACTAAATCATACTTGGAGGCTCTAAATAAAAACCTTCAAAAGCATCAGAGACCTCCAAAGCAGACACCCAAAAAGCCTGCACCTCCCGTCACAAACCAGACAACACATAAAACACAAAATCATAGTGCCGCACAATCACAGCCCTTAAAGTGAAATAACATACCTAACACACTAATTATAGGTGACTCTATAGTCAGACGCACTGACATCCCACTCACTAGGCTGGACAAGGAGAAGGTTACTGTTAGCTGCCTGTCAGAAGCCAGAATCTGCCACATAACACAAGCACTCAGGTCACTCCAGAGCAAGTACAAATATGACTCTGTCATTGTTCATGTTGGTGTGAATGACCTGAGACGTACATCCCTGGACTACATGAAAAGAGACATGGAAGAGCTCTCTGATCATGTCGTCCAGGCAAGTATGACCCTGACCCTGAGTAGCATCCTACCTCACCAAGAATGATACCGCAGTATAAAGAAAAAAATGATCAATTTCAGCAGTTGGCTAAGCATCTGGTGTCATTCAAAGGGGATCCAGTGTCTGTCAGCCTGGGATGACATGCTCGACAAGCCTCGTTGCTTTGCAAGAGACGGCTTGCACCTGTCACTCCTGGGCTTTTGAATACTGGCCAAGGCTCTTGCTGTCCCCATAGTGCCTTTTTTAGGCAAGGTTCAAAAATCAAACCCAACTCCGTAAACAGCACAAATAAAAAAATGAGGGTTATGCTACTCAACACCAGGAGTTTAAATCTCAAAATGCACATGCTCGAAGCACTCCTCAGTATGGAGAACGTCAACATCTGTGCAGTAACTGAAACCTGGTTCAAGGCTCCACAGAGCACCCCAGCACTACCAGGCTACAACTCATACCACACATTTCGGCCACAAAACATGGACTGAATTACAAAAGGAGGGGGTGTATCCATATTCATTAAGGATACCTACACCTCCAGGTTAGTGGCGCAGCATGATACCTCTGAGATCATCCATGTGCAACTAACATCGGGCAAATCTGCATTGCAAATTGTGGCCTGCTACAGATCACCCTCAATAACCCAGGACCACCGCTCCAAATTTCTGGAGACACTGGAAAACATGAAGGTCCTAGTGAACACCCTGATATTAGGCAATTTCAATTACCCTACCGTTAACTGGGAAAATTACTCAAGTACAAACTCCCAGGTCCAGCACTTCCTGGAATTTATCAACTCAAATGCCCTGGATCAGCTGGTAAACTCCCCTACCAGAGATGAAATCATATTGGACCTGGTCATCACCAACATGGGCGACAGGTTTTCCGCACCGGAGGTCAACCCGTCACTGGTTAGATCAGACCATAAACTAATCACTCTGGATGTCCACACCACACCACCACCCCAACCAAGGAAACCACAGTGAAATACTTTTCTGTAGCAAACTTCACCTTACTTAAGACAGAGGTGGCAAGTTTCACAGCCCCCACTCTAAAGGATAACAGTGTCCAAGATGCAGGAACCTTTACAAATGCACTCTATGAGCACCTACAAGGATGCGTGGATCGTGCCATCCCTAGAAAAACTAAGACTCACTCCCATAAGAGAAGGAAACCAGTCTGGTGGACTCCTGCCATAAACAGGCCATACAATAGAAGGAGGAAACTAGTTCAGAAAAAAAGCAAATCCCAAGAAGGAAAGACATCCCTCATCAGTATCAGTAAGAAACTTAGGTCCCTCATAAAATCATCCAAGGCTAACTTTGAAAGAAAAATAGCCAAGGATTCGAAAGATAATCACAAAGCCTTCTTTAGCTATGTCAAGAATCCAAGTGGCAACTTCCAGATGTGCTCTGAGCTGGTGCAAAATAGCACAAAATATACTGAACCTACTGATATTGCCAACATTCTGGCAGATAGATTCAGTGCAAACTTCACCCCCCTCTTATCCCAAAAGGGCCCACAACAATACCGGAAAAGTGTAGTGTCCTGGAAATCACAGATGCACAGGTGAAAACAGCCCTTTCAAAAGCCAAAAGCACAGTGTCAATGGGGCCAGATGGTGTCCCAGGCTGCGTCTTGCACAAACTACAGAACAAACTAACCCCCCACCTAAATACACTGTTCAACCTCAGCCTCTCCACAGGCTACGTGCCCACAGAATGGCACACAGCAACGGTTATTCTGCTCCACAAAGGAGGGGCCACAACTGACCTTGGTAACTATCACCCCGTAAGCCTGACTAGCCTGGTCTACAAGGCTATGAAGCGCATCATCATGGAACTCCTTAACAAAGACATTGGGAACCTCCAAACACTTGACCCGACCCAGTTCAGCTTTGTTAAGGGCAGGTCATGCCTACTAAACCTGGTTGACTTTTTTAAGACAGTCACCAAGGCCATAGATGAGGGGAAGGTGGTTCACACAACCTACCTTCACCTCGCCAAGGCTTTTGACACCATTCCCCACTCGGGAATTGTAGAAAAACTCACCAACCTGAACATAAACCCCTACGTCATGAGATGGGTTGCCAATTGGCTTACAGACAGAACTCACACAGTAACAATAGCGGGCTGCAGGTCCGACTCTAAGCCAGTCACAAGTGGTGTCCCACAAGGCTCAGTCCTGGGACCCCTACTGTTCGGCATATACTTCTCAGAAGTACAGGCAAACACAGGAGGACTGTGGCTAACCACGTTCGCCGATGACTGCATCTGGGAGCCATAATTGACTCTCCGGCTGACACAGACATTCTCCAAAAGAGCCTTACTGAGATGGACACCTGGTGTCACAGTCATGGTCTCAAGCTAAATGCCAAAAAATGCATAGTCATCCCGTTTGGGAAAAACAAAACACCCATGAATTACCACATAGGTGGCAGCCCCCTTAATACAGAAGAGGTAGATCTGGGGTGCCAGGTAGATAGTAATCTCTCCTTTGACAATCATATTGCCAAAGTATAAATAACCAAAAATACACAGAGGTACCACACAATAGCGTCTTTAATTACACAAAAAAAAAAAAGTTGTGTGTGCTGAGCTTCCACTAAAACCAATGGTGCATCATCAGCGAAGTTTAGGCAATTGATTTCTTCCTTTTCTATTTTAATTTACCTAATGTAATAAACCCATATATATTGTTTTTATATAATTTCTTCTTTTTTCTTATTGGTTTTTTTTTGGGTTTTCTCTTTCTTACATATTGCCAAAGTAGTTAGGAAATCCTTCTATGTAGCCCATCTAAGTACTAAAGGGTTCGCATCTAGAAATAAAGAGCTTATAGTGCTCCTCTACTCGTCACTCATCAGACCCATCATAGAGTACAATGCCCCATTTGGGATGTACCTCACAAGGCACTTCCAACAGCTGGAAAGACCACAAAAGTCCCTCACCAAGAGGATTACTGGCCTCAAACATATGTCTTATGCAGCCTGACTGGAAAAACTCCGGCTGTACTCAGTGGCATATCGCTTACTCAGAGGTGATCTCTGCCTGACTTACAAAGCCATGTCCAGCTCAGAATTTATGGACATGCTCCACCTAAAGAAATCCAAGTCACTGCAAGCCACTCGCTCTAGTGAGCTAAACCTCACCACAACAATAAATAGAACATGCTGGCGGGATAGATTCCTGTCACAGAGACTCCCCATGCTTTGGAACAAAATTCCTAACTACATTAGGCAGAGCCCTTCACTAACACTCTTCAAAAGAAACCTTGACAAGTGGATGGGTAACAGAAAATACACCCTTGGGATCACTTCATTGGCTCTTCTTGACAGAGGCTTAGTTAATTAATCAATGGGGTGGCAAAAGCTGACACACTCTGGCTAGGCTTATAAATGTCCTTGGGCAGATAGCCTAGCACCTACCTATGAACCTAAGTGTGGGGAACACAAGTAATGCACACAATCAAGAAAATTGGGAGGTAGAAAAGCAGATATTGGATAGGAGTGGAGAAAACAGACATACAAGAGGTCTGTTGGAATAGGAAAATCTCATGGACAGTCAGAGGGCATGCTGGTTAGGCTGTCCAATCAGTGTACACATTTTTGAATAAAAATAACCCATCATTGTGTAATGTCTGTTCACCAACAGCATGTGCATTTTTTATGAGAATAGGTGCCATTTTTATTTATTTATTTATTTTGAGTAGAGGAGGAAGGAAAAAGACAGGGAAAGAGGAGTAGACAAAATAGAGGGTATACTCATAAAAAATATCACAAAACATAAAAGGTTGGAAATAAAAATAAAGGAAAAAAAACATAGGCAGCACACTACAACATAGGCAAAAGAAAATTGTCAGACAGGGTAGGGATGCATACCAGTCATGGTGAAATGCAGAAATACATTTGTATCTATGCACTATGATGCTCTGACATGTTGCAAACTGTGTGACAGTCATACCTGAATGTGTATGACTGATGGCAGATTAGTGGTGTAGGGGAAGAAACAGGGATCACAGTACACACTGGGTATGGAATTCACTACCCAAGCAGTTTGTCAGCAGTGCAAGGGTAAGCCAAGCAACAGCATGAGTGAGCAAATGCAACCAATGAAATGCTGGAAGAGACCAGCAGAGGACAGAATTGATCCTCCAGCCATGCATTTGAAAGGCAAACAACCAAGCATGGTGCCAAACAGCAGTACTGTAACAAAGCAACAAACTGGCTGCTCTGTACACAGTAGGTGTGCACAGCCCAAACAGACGCAAAATGGAAAGCATATTTCACAATATGCCATGCCAGAGGCAACACAGAGGTGTAGACTTAAACGTGTGACCTTTATTGACCTATCAGAAATGTGTTAGAAAGCAGTGTCAGTACATGTACATATACTAACGACATACAATAACAAATGGTAGAAATTTATGAATAATGTCAGGAATGTCAGCTTGTGCACATAAACTAAGACCAACTACTCCGAGCAATACGTAAGACACAAGTATAACAGAAACAAGGATGCAATAGCCAGCAGCTTGTGTGTATATGCCTTGTATGTGTATAATGGCCAAAGGGTAGGCAAAATGTGGCTTTGTAACAATACAACTATATGATAATAGATGATAATGCAAAAGAAGGTTAATGTATATCAAGCATGTGTGCAGGATATATGGCAAACCTACAAAGGGGAAGGGAGATGGACAACACAGGCCCACATCAAAGAGAACATGTCAGCAAAGTAGCAAACAAGAAACTGGACAACACTATCTAAGAGGACACATTGCAAATGCATGCGTACATTACAAAGGGTGGTGTTGAAGTCTACCCAAGCTACATTGAAGCAAATGTCAAATGTATGTCACATGGGCAGACTGCATTCTTGCAGCACTGTACATTGCTGTGTACAAATCACACATACTTAGTAATGTGCAGTCATCAAACAGTAAGAGGCATAGGCATACCAACTAAAAATCCGTATTACATACACACACACACACACATATATATATATATATATATATGTATATATATATATATATATATATATATATATATATATATACTGTCATGCCAACATACTACAAAAGGTACAAAATGTGTGTTTTTGTATATATATATATATATATATATATATACACACACACACACACATCACTGACCATGGGTATGACTATGCAAGCAGTAGTCCAGTGAACAACAGAACAGCACAGGAACATGGATTAAATTAATGCTCATAATCCTAAGGTACATTGGGTGTACCATATTGATCAGAAATGTGCAGAGGCATGTATGTTAATTAGTGCACATGTACACCAATTGCCAAAATATGGGCATATATGTGAACAAGCTATGTATGTTCTAAAATAATAGAAGGACAAAGAAGGCATTCTGGAATGTTGCTATGTAATGCAGCAGTTCCATGGTGTATACACAAATTGGTACAGTGGTGGTCTATGCATTATGTAAAGAAGGACTGCCCATATATAGCAACCACAGTTATATGATAATAATATGGCACCATCATGGCCAGTACATGCCACATACAAAGCCAGTATGCCAGTGAGACAGCATGACACAGCAGTGGCATACAATGCACAGGAGCAAGGACATGTCATGTTGGTGAACAGACATTACACAATGATGGGTTATTTTTATTCAGAAATGTGTACACTGATTGGACAGCCTAACCAGCATGCCCATTGTAAATTTAACATATACTAATAGAGGAAAGTCCAGCTGCTAAAATACCACTGAGCAGCCAGACTTTTTTCTGTTGATATATGGCGTACCTCTCAACTGTACAAATTTTTACAGAATGACCAGATTTTTGCTTGATGTATTTTTGGTCTGTCTCTCATAAAATGTGTGGTTTTCTGAAAAATTGTTGAGGAGTGAAGTCACTAAATAATGACATGCTTTTGAGTTTCATACTTCATAGTTCAGATAATGCACACTAACAGAAATCCTGTTATTTTAGCAGTTTTCTAAGATTATAAAAGCAATATTTACACTCTATCCCTATTTTGGGTGACTTTGTACCCCATTTTAAGGCTTTATCCACATTTCTTGAGCTACAAGTTTGAGAAGTCTGTACATAGGCAGACCAAAATACAAGACAAATTGGGTACATTCTGAAAACTAGAGAGAACATACCTATTTTCCTTGTATTTCTGTGCTGTCACAGCAGACTCTTGTACCTCTGAACTGTGCAGATTCTGATTTAATAGTTTAAAAAAAACAAACAAAAAAATGCAATGGAGATTCTTTTTTCTCCATTACTTCTATTGAAGAGCATTGATGTACTGTGCAAGCATGGGAATTTAATTCCCACACACATGCCAAGTACATCAACAAATGCAGAAGAACAGGAAACAACATGGAGGAACACTATTGTGCTGTTATACAAAGACATTGTTTAAGAAAGGTAGTCAGATTTTTTCTTTGATAATGTCATTGTATAAATGCAATAACTGATTCATGGGTGTGGGGGTATGAGGATTTACCCACAGTCAGCTTTGTTTAATCACGTCAACCATGGATAAATCCTCATATACACACACACGCCCAATCATCGGTTACTGATTAATGGCACAGCAACCCACAAAACATATCCAGGTCACTGTATTATGTGAGAACTATAGGGAAAATTTTGTTTTTGAGTTGCTGCCAATCTCACACATGTATACAATGGAACTGTTGCATCAGCAGTAGCATGTTAACTGCAGAATTCCTAAGTGTGACATACAGTGTCACAGTGTATTGGGCATATCAACAATATGCAGCACTGCTTGAATGGGAGTACACACATACACAAAGATGTAAGGAGTAACACATCTGCCCACATGTATTCATCAAGTACAGCATTTCATGGACATCAGCATGAGTACTGCTTGTTTAATGAGGTCATGCGTGTCATGCTCTAGGTGCAACATAATGCAAAATGTCACATGACATCTGTGTTGTATGGTCGGACAGTTATAACATAAGCATGGTAGCAATATGCTATGCATGTACAAGTGATCCTTTACAGTGCAAATGGTTGTATGGCTAACACCATAGATGCAGCAGTATACAAGTGGATCACACAGACAATACTTACAGTCTTGAGGACCCACCATGATGGGGCTGAACATCACAAATGATTTCGTATGCTACTTCCCTGAGTAATTCACACATGGCCCATGCTATGCCCTGGAAAAAAATTCCCCATCAGGTCCCTTATCTGAGTCCAAAAGACATCAGTCATAACCTCTGTGATCTGGTCCCAGAAATCATCTACCTGTGGTGGTGGTCGACATCTCCTCCAGGATGCAGCAGAGATGATGGCACATGCAGGTCCAGTTCCATCCTTGTTGTCATCATTATTGTCTTCATCTTGGTCATTATCCTCTGAATCTGAGTTATCAGGCAGTGATTTTACATGTGCTCATCAATGGTGTTTGATAAGAGACTGGCCACAGGTCCCACACTCTGTTAAGGTGAAACGCATAACAAGAGAAAATAAATATGCATTCCAGCCACCGATGAGTACTTAACATACCTACTGTGACACAGTCCACAGGTGGAAAACATTCAGTATGACACATTACACTAAAAAGAAAAATCGGTGGGAAATATAAAGGGAAATTTAAAGGCTATATGCAAATGAGATGAGCAATGCAACTTGGTCATTGGCTGACACAACAGCATCAAACAGTTGGAACACTAGCCATGGTGAACTCAAGTACATGCCGGACATAGTCTTCAAACAGCAGTCCAAATGCTGAGACAGCAAACACAAATTCAGTATAAGAATAAGTAGGCTACACATAACAGAACAGTCACTGAGCACCACAGCCAAACCTACAGGGGTACCACCCTTAGCTATGCAAACAGCATTAATAGCACAATTAACTTGTATGTAAAACGTCACAGTAAAAGCAGTGTGCTAGTTATATAGTACTGTCTGTCATCTGTTGTAACATACAATCAAAAACATTACTCTCAGCAAACATGCCCTGCTCCTAATGGAAATGTAAACTGTTACAATAAATATATACTAGTAAGCAAATGAAAATTATGGATATTGCCATTACCTTGCAGGTGCATGCTGCATAGTCTTGCATTTATAGTAGCATGCATGGAGCTGCAAACCAAACCATTCCTTAGAACACTGTTATGAGCTATTCTAGGTAAAATAACATGGAAATGTCTAATACACAAGTCTCTCTCTCTGTACTGCTGCTCCATCCTGTGTATCCACTCAATATACAATGCCTGCTTCCTGGTATGATCCTTGTCACTTGCAAAAGGTACAAGGCATGTTTGAATGGTACAGTATGTATGTGTAAAATAACAGTGAAGTACAGTGAGCAGCACATGTTCTCTAGCCTTGACATGAAATATCATTATAGATTCTGCCTATTAATTTATTGCTGTGTCATACACAATACTTTACACAGTGTAAGAGTACTGAACACGAATTGGAGGACATGAGATTCAAACCTGTGACTATCAACTATGGTCACACTATAACCCTACACCTACATGCCTAACTAATCCATCTTGGCTATGATCGCATGTTGTAACTGCAGTTAAAATATCAAAGATAAGACTGTGCAGGAAGGAGTAAAAACATGGATCAGGGCTTCCACATTACAAGATTGATAACTAATGTCCAAAGTGCCCTATGTGCTGTGTGTTTGTAAATCAAAACATGCAAGCCTGACTGCATGTCATCGCACTGGTCACAATAGAAATACACAACAGTAACATTTCTTAGCTCAGTCAGATACATTGTATTAGAGCATGTAGCTGAACTTGGACAAATATACAGTACATGTTGTCCATCATCTTTATGTTATACATCAAAATGTAGGTGAGGTAGGAGGGCAGGAACTGCCTAAACTGAATTTGTTGCTGTGCACCAAAGCATACATTATAAACATCCCTGTTATTTGGGGATGTCCCTGATTTTGACAAAAATGGTAGTTCTGTCCCTCTTACTCCCTCCTATGAAAAAGGTGATGAATTGCACTTAATAAGTAATGACAATAAGTAATGGTTCACTTTGACAAATGTACATTATTTCACATTCATGTATGCTATCACTGTCACACATTGACAGTAGCAACACAGAAAATGTGCCTCTGTTTGTCACTGAGTATTATGGATTAGTATCTGATTATGTTTAGATGTATCCCTGATTGGCTGATAGCTATGTTCCAAATGTACAGGTGAAGTACACCTCTATGGTCAATGCCTTACAGATGCAGCTATCTAGACATAGACATGCTGCTTTTAGAAAATGTATGGATAATGGAGATATTAAAAGTAATTTGACAAATAAAAGCTATAGTCATAGACATATAGAAACTAACTGCATACATGAACAAGCGGGTATCCGTATAATTATTTTCAAAACGTTAACACAGACAAATAAAAATGAAATACAAGCTGCCCCCACCATGGATTTAAACCTATATGTATCCATGATTTATATACATTGGCCTCTTGTTTAACAGGTTGAGCTAAGAGACAGCACATTACCTTCCCCAGTAACAAACTACAGTTGGATGTGTCCATATTCATGCAGGTAACATAGGAATTTGCACCCATCTGACACTTAAGCGCTATAGGCCTATCAGACAGATTGCAATAAGTTTTACAAAGTCCAACGTCTAGTACACATGCCAACTTGTAACATTACTGTGTACAGAAAACATGTATTTAACAGTACTGTGTGTTTTCTAAAACAGAGGGGAGTAATGTAGGTCTGTATGATTCAGTATTCACACATAAAGAAGTATACTGTGCAATGGTCTCAGACTTTTGTGGGTGACGGAGAAATGTATAGTCATCTGCAGCCTAGGCGCTATAGGCATCAGTGAAACATGGCCATGCTGGATATGTAAAATGATGTAGTGTGTAATTTGGAAAACAAACATTGGTCTTATGTTCAACAATATGGAAAATATTAAGGTACAACTCAATAGCTTAATTATGGGCGATTTCAACTACTCCACCATCAACTGGGAGAACTACTCATGTATGAACTCATTCACTCAACGTTTTCTGGAATTCATAAATTCCAGTGCCATGGATCAGCTTGTCCACACCCCCACCAGGGGCAGCAGTATCCAGGACCTGGTCATTACCAATATGTGTAACCGGTGTTCCACGCCAGAGGTCAGCTCCTCGCTGGTCAGATCCGACCACAAGCTAATCACCCTAGACATCCATATCCCACCCCCACCCGCCATTAAGGAAACCACTGTCAAAAACTACTCCAAAGCCAATTTCATGCTTCTTAAGATAGAAGTGGCAAACATCACGACACCCATGCAGACGGAAAATAGAGGTACGACTGCTGAATATTACACAAATGCACGTTATAAGCACATGCACGAGTGCAGGGATTGTGCCATCCCCAACAGAATCAAGATGCTATCCTCCAAAAAAAGCAAGCCAATCTGGTGGTCCCCTGCCATAAACAAACTCTACAACAGAAGGAAGAAGCTGTTGGAAAAAAGAGTAAAATCCCAAGATTGGAGGAACTCACTGGTCAGCCTCAACAAGAAGCTGAGATCCCTCATAAAATCCTCCAAAGCCAGTTATGAAAATAAAATCATCACTGATTCCAAAGACAACCACAAAGCAACAGTACAGCACAGGAACGTGGATTAAATGAATGCTCATAATCCTAAGGTACATTGGGTTTACCGCTATGTCAAGAATCTCAATGACAACACTCAGATCTGCTGTGAGCTACAGCACGATGGCACTAAATATACAGAACCAACCGATATTGCCAACATCCTGGCAGATAGGTTCAGTGCTAACTTTACTCCCCTCTCACCCTCCAAAGGGCCCATCTTAATACCGGAAGAATGCAAAGACCCTGTAATCACTGATGAACAAGTAAAGACCGCACTATCCAAAGCCAAGAACACAGCATCCATGGGACCAGACAACATCTCAGGCTGCATACTGCATGAACTACAGAATGAACTGGCACCCCACCTAAGTACCATGTTCAATCATAACCTCACCTAAGGCTATTTGCCCACTGAATAGTGCACAGCGATGGTTATCCCACTTCACAAATGGGGTGCCACCACGGACCCTGGAAACTACCACCCCATTAGCCTGATGAGCCTGGTCTGCAAGACCATGGAACATATCATCTTTGAGCTTATAAAC
Organism: Protopterus annectens; assembly: GCF_019279795.1. Taxonomy (NCBI): domain Eukaryota; kingdom Metazoa; phylum Chordata; order Ceratodontiformes; family Protopteridae; genus Protopterus; species Protopterus annectens. Next base: position 1,243,129,878 of record NC_056728.1, on the reverse strand, counting down.
AAAGACGTAGCTAACCTCCAAACCCTGGACCCCACTCAGTTTGGGTTTGTAAAAGGTTAATCATGTCTATTAAACCTGACTGACTTCATTGAAGCAATCACTAGAACCGTAAACGAGGGCAAGGTAGTCCACACAGTCTATCTTGACCTTGCCAAGGCTTTCGATACCATCCCCCACTCTGGAATTATAGATAAACTCACTAAACAGGGCATAAATCCCTATGTCACAAGATGGGTGGCCAACTGGTTCAGTGACAGAAACCACATAGTAAAAGTAGCCGACTCCAAGTCCGACTTCAGACCACTGATGAGTGGAGTACCACAGGGTTCGATCCTGGGTCCTCTCCTGTTCGGCAGCTACTTCTCTGAAGTACAGGCCAACACAGAAGGTCTTTGGCTAACAAAGTTCGCAGATGACTACACACTGGGAACCATAATAGAATCAACTAATGATGTAGACATTCTACAAAAGGGCCTCACAGAGACAGATACTTGGTGTCAAAGTCATGGCCTCAAGCTCAATGCCAAGAAGTGCACTGTCATCTCCTTTGAAAAAACTTGGTACCTATGAACTACCACATGGGCGGTAGCTCACTAAACACTGAAAGTGTGATAAGAGACCTCGAGACACAGGCTCTTCTTTGATAACCACATCTCCACAGTAGTCAGGAAATCCTTCTACGTGGCATATCTCATCACAAAAGGGTTCTCCTCTAGAAAAAAGAGGTCATTGTTCCTCTCTACTCATCCCTCATCAGACCCATTATATAAGACATTGCCCCGTTTGGCATGTATCTCACAAGACACCTACAACAATTGGAAAGGCCACAGAAATACCTGACTAAGAGGATTACCGGCCTCAAACAGATGCCATATGCAGACCATCTCAAAAACTCCAGCTCTACTCCGTCGCATGTCGCCTACTCAGAGACAATCTCTGCCTAACATACAAAGCTATGTCAAACCCAGAGCTGTTGGTCATGCTACACTTAAAAAAATCCCAATCTCTCTGAACCACACACTCCAGGGACCAAAACCTTGTCACCACAGTAAAGAGAACATGCTGGAGGTATAGATTCATGTCACAGAGTCTTCCCATACTCTGGAACAAACTGCCCATTCAAGTCAAGCAAAGCTCCTCATTGGCCCTCTTTAAGAAAAATCTTGATGACTGGATGGGAAATAGAAAATTCACCCCGGGGATCACTTCTGCGGCACTGCTTGACAGGGGCACAGGAAAATAATTTTCTTGGGTGGCGAAAGCCAGGGAACCTTTTTGGCTAGGCATGTAGCCTAATACCTACCTATGGTCCTATGAACCTCTGTTCATAAACACAATTAAAGAAAAAAAAAACATGGAATTGAACCCATACATAGGGGAGGAGCACTCCCCTTGTGTTATTGTTTAAACAGATGAGCTAATTGATAGAACATCTAAGTAATGAATCTAAAAGAAATATTTAGGGCATATGGGTGACAGGTGTATGTGTGATGTCCATAGAAATGTACAGTTAAAGTCTATATTATGACACTTAACTGTTGGGCAACTACAGACTGTATCCACACCTCAGCAGCCCTCCAGGAAAGATCTTGTACATCCCTCTGATCTTAATACCCCTGCACATTGTCAGTGCTCCCTCGCAATCTGGTTCCATGTGTTTAGCATTGGGAAGTTCTTGGGCCATGCTCACATACATTGCTGAAGTCCAGTATGGATGTTGAGCACCTGGGTCATCTCCTCTTCATTCCGATTTGGTACCTAGGCACACTGAAGACTCCTTGCAGTAACCATCTCATTGATGCAGATCAGGAAAAAAGCCTTCAGAAAATTGCTCAGTGAGGTCCCACTCAGTTCATGGGTAGTAATGATATGAGCAGTAAACATATCAAAGTCACATTTTAGTAGTGCTGCTTATAGGATAGTATCAGATCATTGAAGGGTAAAGGACACACATTGTCCCATTTAATGAAATCTATTTGGTATTTGTCTGGAGCACCTTCCCATTACGCCAAGCTATTGGTTAATGTGCCAAATTTTGAGAACTTATGCAGACATGCACAGATGGCATTTCAAAACCTTGAATGATAATGAACCTTATTAGTTATGTATGATGCAAATGGTACTTAAAAGCTGTGTACACATAGCTGGTCTTACTTTAAGGTATACCTGACTTACAGGTAGCTTCAAAGTTAATGTAGCACCTGGTTTGCATTGATAGGTTGGAATATATTGCTCTTATTACAAACCTATGTTATTATTATTACTCCTTATAACTCTATTTATACATGTTGACAGTCACTTTTTTGCCAAAACTTTCTGCAGTGCAAATGTCTGTGACATACTGGAGGAGTGTAGACTTGACCAATATGGATAAAAATGGGTACATCTGTACTACTGACAAGCAAGAATTCCAAATATACAGTTATGCAGGTAAATGGAAAGAGACCCGCAGAGCAGTACATATGGACAGACTTACAATATATCCGCATGTACTGCTAGTGATCCTGCACATTCTATGGTATACTTATAGAAACCAACATGTTCCAATGGTATCTGTGTATTGCACGTTAATCAGTATTCATTAATATCAGTATTGATATACTGATATGATATTCATTGATGCTTAGTTATACATGCAGCATAGATAGTGCCAGAATTAAAATATATCTGTGTTCATGTTTGGCTACATTGTAGTGTCTGTGGTATGCCTATGGATAATGAGGCATTCTGAGGGTTTCTGTAACTTGTGCAGATGAAACTGTCACTGGTTTGCACAGCGTTCAACATCTCAACAGGGTCAGACTACAGGACACACATTGAATCAACTGTCACTATTATTCTAACACAGTCTAGGTACTTTTTTGTAATAGGATAGTAGTTTTTATTAGTGCATTTTATCCGCATGCAGACGCAATGGGGGATGGCACTGCCTGCCCACTGCTTCTGTTGATATGTATGTATGCAGTTGAATGGAGAACAGGTCAACTGGCATATGCTTGCAACATCATCATGCCCATATATGGGCCCCCATATAAAATATACCAAGTGCATATCACTGTCTTCCAGATGACAAACCAAACTAGATGTAACAGTTTCTGACCCCAAGAAAATGAGATCATTATTGATGCTCTGCGCCAGCATGGATGCGGTTTCCTTAGGCAGCTGGGAACTACTATATGGAGGAATAAAGTGTGGACAGACCTGACCAACCCACTGTGGGAGGTCACAGTAGATCCCGGTAGGCCTGTCAGTGATGCTGCTCTGACATGATCTTTTTGCAGCCTACAGAATACGTTGGTATGGGAGGTCAAGGAATGCCACCAGTGGTGGCCTGCTGACTCCTCAGAAGAAATAAGTGTTCCTGGCATCCCTGCATACCACCAGTTGTGATCGCTGTATACCAGGTGGAGCTATAGAAGCAGATGTTCCAGGATGTACATGTATATCATTCTTTTATGAACACTGTTGCATATATACTACCTCATTATGTATCATTGTTTCATGCATATTCATGTAGTGTTTTTTGTGTTCCAGCAGCAGAACTGTGCCATAAACATGGGAGCACACATGCTGATGATAACCAATGTACTTATAAGTAATGGCATGTTATCACACAAATGTGGTACATACATAACACTTACAGCGAGATGTGTAAGGTTGTCTTTATTCATTTGTATAGGTCCATCCATATCTGCACAGCAGTAACACATGTCAGGTGTCTCCATGTACTGTCACTTTGACCAATAGCTGTTATTTCCTCTGATGCCTGTCATGACAGTGGTGTATACTGACATGTTGATGTATCCCTGCTGTTGTTACCTACAGATACATTATCACGAAACATGAGCAATGCAGGTATAGCTAAAGACCAGGTATGGTTTTGCTACCTTGTTAATAAGCCGCAGCAAAGTGTATTACACTTGTGATGTTTAATATTTATGCCACTGTTTTCTTACACAGGTACATCTGGACAACATGTGTACCATATGTCACATGGGTGTGTCCACATTCTGTTATTGTGATCCATATGTTATCATGCACCTCTGCCTGCATTCATGACTATGTTGAATACCCACATGTTTTGCTTTGCTTGTTTTCCTACTACAGAATCTGCAGTATGACAGATGAGAAACTCACCACACAGGGAGGATGTAACTGGTATGGGATTATCTCTATTTCATACATGTCAGTCTTGTAACCTGTGTCAGTGCTCTCCTTTAGTACTGTGTCCTTCTGTCATCTGCAAATCAGCATGGACAAACTGGAATGTATCTATATTACCTACTGTCTGTTATACCTCAGTTGGAATGGTATGGAATGGTGAGTATGTGCTTACTAATGCTGTCTGGTTGCCTTTTTTCCCTATGATATTTGCACTTCAGCTCTTACCTCCGGTGGTGTATTTCATCAGGACATGTTAGGTGTTTCTGATTTTGCTCTTACTCACATATGTCATGTATGTTACAAATGTGACATAAACATCTTCTCTGTGTTATATAGATTCTGTGAGCTATGCCCGCACATGACCTCATAAGAAGTCCTTAACCTCACTAACATTGTATTCATATAGTTGTCCTATGCATCTTTACTGATTTTCACCATGTAATTTCTGTCAGTGTAACTAACATGTGTCCTCTCTCTCTTTTTGTTGTACATCCACTGAATGCCTCCTCTCACCTGATCCAGAGGTGGAATGTGATGTGCCTCATTGTGCTAGCATGGCCTGTGATACACAGGACACAGATAGGTGATACAGTCTGGCCCTGATGATGACAGCTGTGTGGATCAGTTTATAGCCTCTGACATGGAGGAAAATATGTCCAGCCATTCTGATGATTGTGGACATCAGCTGTTAGCCAGGATGATGCCTGTGCACCACTGCCTCAGGTTGAGTCTATTGATTATGTTGACTCTTCCCCACACCAGAGTGATACTGCCTGGCACAGTACATGTGGGCACATAGCTGGTGTGTAGTGATGCTTGTCAGATGGTGTGCTTACTCCTACAGATGGATGAACGGTCCCACTGATGTCATGGATCTGACATATGTGCACTTGTCTGTGCAGTATCAGGGACACTACAGGGTATGTCACCATTATATTATTTATGTTGCCAATTGCTGGGCACACCCCCTGACAGTTCAGTGATGGCCACCCCTTTCTGTTACTGTACCTTTCTACTTCAGGTTCCACAGGGGTTTTAATAGGGATGTGGGTGCTGTTTGTTGCACAGAGGATGTGGGGGAAGTTGACAATGCTGTAGAATTGATGCAAGACATTTCACTGCTCCATGACTGTAGATGGGAAGTGGATATATTCATCAACTTTGTTGCACATTGCTGCCAGAAATTGTGAGAGAATGCAACTGGTGGCTGTCTGAGATACTCCTACAGCATCTCCCAAGTGCATGCCAGTATACCTAATTGCAGACGGACTTTGATTTCGACAGATATAGGGTTGCTCCGCGTTTTATGCATAGACACACGCGGGGTATAAATAGTACACACAGCATGCACCAGCTGTCTGTCTTCGCTGTACCTGTTGATTATTTCCTGCTCTGACAGTTGGCTTAGTTGCAGTCTGGCTCTGTGTCCATTGCTGCCTTTTGGGATGCATTGCCATATCTTCCTGTATGGCTTGCAGTATCGCAGCCTATTGTATTTCCTACACTGGCAGTTGCATTCTGTTTTTATTTTTCAGTAATATTACAGATTTCACAGATATCTGTTGGAGATACCTTCCTTTCTTTGGGTCACAATATGGCATTCACAGAGAGTTTTGGAGACAGTTGGCAAAGGGCTTTGTTGCATTTAAGTTGCATTGGGTGTGTTTGTGTTGTGTTTTGGAATCTGACAGGCATGCATGCAGTCCATAATTATCCTACATTGAATAGATAATTACTCAGAGTGATTCTGGTATGTCTTCCCTAATTGCATCCACAGCTGGTGCACTGAATTCTTCCTTTAGCATGCTGCACTGTCTGCAACGTTGTTCTGGGATGTGACACATTATAGAAAAACATTTTACTTGTCCAGTCATCACAAGGATCAGGAATGGCACCACAGAACATGGGGTGCTCTGTACCTGGGAAAATGTGGGTAATTACCAAGAAATATATGTCATATGTTAATAATTGTATTAATGCGAATCAGAAGGTGTTTATATATAACTACATTGCTTTGCAGATATTTTCATTTGTTTATCCATTAAGGTCCATAAATGCACGCCATTCATAATTTTGCAAATATCTCGAGAGTAAGTGAGATCTACAAATTGCTTTGCAGCAAATTGAACAGCACATCTGCATGAGCAAAAGCCACAGTGAAAGTTGGTGTCTGTCCACTATGGTTACAGAGGTACTGATACTTCCAAACCACTATGCCAGCAATAGTATGAAACAACAACTAAAGAACAGTAGCAGTGCAGGTTCAAACACAAACAACACCAAAAAGGGGTTTAGCTCTTTCTTCCTTCTTTATTCAAACAGAACTTCTTCAGAAATGCACCATTTAAATAGAACTATCAAACCAATCCAGAAACCGTTCTTGACACCATTTCCTTACCAGCACCATTTTAATGCACATTTAATGCAGATGTAATCATTTAAGCCGGCTGGAGTGTCCACATTTAAGAAAAGGTGCCGCCTTAGTTCTTTTTACTCAAGGCAATCATTAACATTTCCTACAAATTAGAGATTTGCTTTAATACAAGAAAACCGAATCCTGCAAACTACATGTCCTACTATGTTTTGCTAAAGCATTTTTGCATCATTATTTTTAATAGCATTTTTGTGTTCTCTTATATGATCGCCCAATCTTCATGTGGTCTTGCCTATGAAAAAACTGCTACATGAATTACATACCCCTAAATAAATAACATTTCCGGATTGGCAGTTAAAAAAAAACTATGGTTGATTTTATAATTACGACGAACAATTAAAAATTCTTTCCAACAAATAATGTTGTAATGTGAACACCTGCCACATTTAAACATGCCTTTGTGGTTAATCTTCCTACATGAAGTAGAATTGTTAGCTGTTTCAAAATACTGCTTCAAAGATTTAGTTCTCTTGTAACAGAACTCCAGACTGTCTCCTAAAATATTATGCAATTCTGTGTTGCCTTGTGTAATACGCCAGTTTTTACTTAAAATGTTATGAAACCTAAGTTCGTGCTGTCTTTGGCTTGAACTTGCATCAGATGAAAAAGCAAAATTTAAAATGGGCTGATATTTACTATCTCTTGAAGTTATAACAAAATTCAAAAAATCATTTACAAATGCCTTAGGATAGTGTCTGTACTGCCGTGCTCGGACAAACAACCCTTCATTACTAATAATTCAGGACAGTCTTGTATATTGACCTTTGACTGTGTTCCTCTTCATGAAGGTGGGATGATGGCTATTGAAGTCTAAGTAGTCATTTCTAAAAGTTTTCTTCCTGAAAATATTACAAATAAAAATGAAATTTAGTGGATCAGTTCCTACATCTGTATCTGAAAATTGCACATGATGGCCAACTTGGGACACCGTAAAACTGAGAATGTCAGCCCATTTTGAAATTTAGTTTTTCATCTGAAGTAAGTCTGAGTCACAGACAACATGAACTTAGGTTTCCTTTACCTGTTTCTTCAGATATGATAGGCATTTGTAACATTTTAAGTAACAACTGCCATATTACACAAGGCAACACAGAATTGCATAATATTTTAGGAGACCGTGCGGAGTTCTGTTAGAAGAGAACTGAGCCTTTGAAACAGTATTTTGAAACCGCTAACAATTTTACTTCATGTAGGAAGGCTAACCACAGAGGCATGTTTAAATGTGGCAGGTGTTCACATTGCAAAAACATTATTTGTTGGAAAGAATTTTAATTGTTCATCATCATTTTAAAGTGAGCATTAACAAGTTTTTTAACCGTCATTCCAGAACTGTTATTTATTTAGGGGGTATGTAATTCATTAGCAGGTTTTATATAGGCAAGACCCCAAGACAACTGGTCGATCATATAAGAGAACATAAAAATGCTATTAAAGATGATGCAAAAATGCTTTAGTAAAACATAACATGACATAGTTTGTTTGTAGGATTCAGTTTTCTTGTATTAAAGCAAGTCTCTAATTTTGTAGTAGATTTTAATGCTTGCCTTGAGTATAAAGAACTAAGGAGGCAGCTTTTATTAAATGCGGGCACTCCCCCTGGCTTAAATGATTACACAAAATTAAATGTGCATTAAGATGGTGCCAATAAGGAAGTGATGTCAAGAATTACTTTTTTCTGGATTGGTTTAATAGTTCTATTTAAATGGTGTATTTTTGAAGAAGTTCTGTTTGAATAAAGAAGGACAAAAACACTCAACACCTTTTTGCTGCTGTTTGACAAACTATGATTAATAAACATAAGGGGATGCAACAATGTAGTGGTTGCCCATATTGTAAATATATTCTGATTGGAAAATCAATTACCATTAACAAAAGATATTGATGAGTAGGGGTAAATATAGCTGTAATTCTAAAATGGTTGTATATTTAGCTAAGTGTCAACACTGTTTCAGTTACTATATTGGCAAAATAATACATAGATTAAGGGACCGAATATATGACCATATGTATAGTATTAATAGATCCAATCAGGACAGTGCTTTAGCTAAACATATTCAAGAATATCCTAAGCATGAATTAAAATTTTGGATATTGGAACAAGTGGTAGCAAATGTGAGGGGGGGGGGTGGCTATGGTATTAGAACTTGAAAGATTGGAGCTAATATGGCAAATACGTTTGTATGCATACAATAACCCAGGCTTAAATGACATGTTCGATAATGCCTATACTAAAAATTAAAAGTTTAGGTAGATAGTAATATATAAACATATTGAACCGAATGTGAAGTATATATTAGTCTGAGTTATAAACATTTTGTTATTGCAAGCAACTTCAAAATATTCAGATTGTAAGAAAATGGTTTGAAGTATGGTAAATGTTTGAGGTATAGTAAAATACATGGTATAAATTTATGTAAAAGAATAAAAAGGTCTGCTGCAGAGCAAAATGAATTGCTGTTGAAAGAAAATAGTCAGTCTAAAAGTTGGCTATAGAAACTTTAGATAATACTATAATTTTAATTAATATATATATGTATATTTTTAATAAACTACACATTTACATTTTTTTAAAAATGTTTAGGGTATATAGGAATGTTTGTTAATTAAGTAAGCAACAAGTATGTACCTTTATATCAGTAAGGTCTGATATCAGCTGACATGTTTGAATTGGTATTTAAATGTGATTAATTTATAAGTATTTTATCTGAAGAAGTTCAAGAATTGTATCTGAACGAAAAGTGCTTCATAGACTAAAGGATTGTAGCTATCAGCACGGTTGTCACGTTTGTTTTTGGTTTGCCTTTCACTACTAAGAATGCACTACAGTTTCGACTGAAAAAGCTGTGATAATGGATGCAGAGCCTCAGTGATTTGTTACACAAAAGGGATAGAAAACAGAGCAGCAACAACCACTTTTGTGTTGACTACTCAGAAACCTTTTGAGTGCATGGAAGAATTAATCCAAATCCAGTGGGTAGCAGCACTGCTGTTAGTGCGATAGGTTGTCATTTTCACTGGTTTTGTTGGTTCTGTAGAGTATCCTAGCTTTTAAATGGAAGTGGGCAGTCTTATTTGTTGCATTGTGAGCCTCATTTTAATTGGACATTTTATATGGACTACATTTCAAAGCTCATAAGTTTCTAGCTTCAATTATTTTTATACAGAATACCCTTGTTTAGAAAATAAAGGTGTATCATCTTACAAATTTTTTCAGCAAAACATGAGATGAGTACAGCTTTTTAGTGCATACTTAAAATGGAAGAAACACAGTGGAATCAAATGCAGCAGTGTTTATGCAATTTGCTACTGCGCACCATATCTGAATTATGAATGTATGCTTTATGGCAACGTTTAAAATTCCCTTCTCTCAGTATTAGAAAGGATTTTTTTAACTAAAATATGGGGCAAAAGTGAAATGTACCGAACTGCCATAAACAGCTTGCGTGAAATGGTAAATTATTACATTATATTTTTGCTTTATATTCTTTTAATTGTATTTTCACATTTTATTTACATATGGCTAGTTTAAATTACATGTTAGGGCCATAAATAGGGCAGGGAGGTTGTCTGCCATCAGGGCCGGTGTTAGCATTTTGGGGGCCCCCAGCAAATGTCAAGTTTGGGGGCCCCTACGCACTTCCATCAAAGTATCACCCTGTGACTGCCACCTTTCCAAAGCAGCCTTTTAGTTCATGCTGCAAACTTTTAGAAGTAGTTATGTACAGACAAACCTTCAGCTACAATGCTGTTACAGTATGACAGACCTACGTACCACACTATGTTCAACCATCTAACAGAGGGATGTTCACAGTTACTGGCATTTTAGTTACAACAATGATACATAATAGCAACTCTATGTATAGGTCTGGACATAGGTGAAATGCTGTCTATATGCTCTAAAGTGCATTTTAATTTTTTTTCCTTTTTACATAATATTTTCATCCAATGATGGTTTGAAGAGAAATGATGATTAAGGAAAGAAATTCAATGCAGCTTTTCAACTTTTCCTTGCATCCTTTTAGCACACCCTTCTTGACCAAGACAGCACAGTAATGACCACTTAGGAAACATATATAGGTGTTCTGAAATGAATTTTAGAGCATTTTCCCAACCTTTTAATCTGGTGGTGTCCTAAACAAAAACCACGAGTAAGAAAATAATTTCAGTCTTTACTTTTTCTTTCAAGGATGACATAAGATGTGCCGCCCAAGGCTTAAGATTCAAAGATGACATAATAGTAGCTCACAAAAAACTTAAAAGCCATCTGTTGTCTGGATACATAGGTCCATTCTGGGAATATGGCCTGCCTCCCTAACCTCTCCTCAAAAAAAAAAGATAGTCACTGCCTATGCATCCATCTGGTGCTAAACTGAATGAAAGCAGATGTTCATATTGCCAGTGTCATGTGTTTCAAGTGAGTGCTGACATACATAAACATAACATGACTCCTCACTCCTCAACCCAAACTGTCAAAGGCAGCTACCTATGTTACAGCAATGAAGTGTGATTGTGAGGAAAGAGAAAAGAATAATGACTATAGTAATGTATTCAACTTTGTTGCTCCTAGACACTACACACTGTCCCTACACAAGCTATAGTATCCTTCTTTGTACACATCTAAGGTCTGTGAGAAAAGTAAAATGAACAATGACAACACTGTCCTCAGCCCAAACAGAAGTTGCAATGACCTCATGTGCACGCCTCTGTGGTTAGACAGTAATGAAAATTAAAGAAGTAAACCCCCCCACAACCTACAGCAGCTTTCTGTGCACACACAGGTACTTATGTATTATCGCAACCAGATTTGCGAGGTGGCGTACTGTGTAATACTTTCCGGGAAAGTATGTGTGTTTATGAAAGAAGGGCACTGTGAAGTGTGACACACTATTGGGGCCCATTGTTTGCCTATATTTGAAGAGGAATAAGCTGAAACTTCCTCTTTGCAGGGAGCGCCCTTTTCCGAATTAGACACATGACTGCTGCTTCACAGTGGCCGTCAGTGGAATTGTGAGCAGAGTGAACAGGTTCTCAACTACAAAAGTGTTGCCTTTGAAATGCGGTTAAAAGTGTTACTTACTACTCCGTGACAGGCAACTTTCATTGTCATGATGACTGGTGAGTAAAACTGAATGCATTTATTCCTCATAACCTTCCCTTTTTGTAACATCTGACTAAGGACTGCAGGCTTTTGGATGCAGTTTAACAGTGTGAATGATCGCTTTGCTGATAACAGTCAGCAAATAAAAGGTATGATTTCTTGCCATTACTGTGACTGCTGTGTGTTCATTTGTCGGCATACTTCATTGGATGTATGAACTTTGGCTCCCTTTGTAAATAGTAAGCATTTACCAGGATGTTACACCCAAAAAATAATGGTCATTCATCCCCGCTGTCACAGCAAGCAGTACTCGTCATGATCGCTGTATTCATTATGTGACGTCGGTAAAGCACACCATCCAAAAACCTGATTTTGTCCCCTGATTCCTCTTCCAAACCCACTAGCAACATACCAGAAGACTTCTTAACAGTGCAGCCAACCCTTTAAAAGTTAACAGACACTGTTGAACTGAAACATGACCAAATATGCCACCTCTCAAATCTGGTTGTGATAATACGTAAGTACCCACACACATCTGAGCAGGACTGGTATTAGAATGGGTGCAGTTGAGAGCAGAGGCTATTATCAGCTTTATCCTAACAGGGTCAGCCCTGTTCAGGTAAAAGAGCATAATCAGAAAAGTAATATGTTTTTTCTCAGTTTGTCCCCAACCATCAACAGCTTTTGTGTGGCCCTCACACAGTGATGGATGATTAAGGGAGCCCCCTGTATCAATTTATACAGTCTGGGGAGTGGGGACCACCAGACTCTTTGAAGACTGAAGTGTCTGAATGTTCCGGGATATATTTTATGCATTACTTTTGAAATATAATTACTTGTTGGCTACATTTTTCACTGATACCCAGAAGAATAATGTATGTTTTCTGGTATTATTGAGTGTATGCACAGAAAAACATCAGTGATATTATTGCACACACATACACACAAGCCATAGCAATACTAGTTTTGTACTTATTTCACCAAATAACAATACACTGTACAACACAGGTACTGTGACACCAAATCAGTGACTGCTGTTTAGCAGTCAAACAGCATCAGGGGTAAATCACTTTTATTTACATCATTGAGGTGTAATACATACTTGTCACTGTCTCTGATTTCACAGACTTTTCCTGATTTTCCTCATAATTTTGCTCTGTCCTTCATAAAAAAAAGTTTGATTTGCTAATAAATCATTCAGGAGTACAGTCAATAATTCCAGGCATCAGAGGTTTAAACTTTGTATTAACCAAAAAAAATTCATGTTGATTCAAAAGGTGTTATCTTTTAACCAAATTAGAGTAATATTTAAAATGTGTTCCTGATTCTGAACCTTCTTTTTGCTAATATGTTTGGAGTTGTGGTGAACTTTTCTGCAAAGAAGTTGAGAGTTGTAGTATCTTCTGTTCTACCAGTATTTATAAAACTTCCTGAAAGAAAAAATATATATCCCTGAAGATCGGAAACGTCAACTTTTCATAAAATACAAGGCTTGCACTCAAATCAGTCACTCTGACCTGTTGGATCTCTGTATTCCTTACCTAGCTTATGTTAATTATCAGTTTTATCCTAATAGGGTCATTCCACAGCCCTGTTCAGGTTAAAGAGCATAATCCAGCAGCTGCTTTTGTAGGGCCCCCCACACAGTCAAGGATGATTAAGGGGGCCCCCTTGCAGTCACAGGTATTGCAGGTATCTAAAGTTGGCTATGCTGTGGGTGCTACTATAACCAGATATATCTTGTTATTTTATAGGAGATGTAAATAAGAGTTGCTACCCACCTGGTTTATTAAGTATACAAGATTGCTGCACTAGCTTTTGTTAGTTTGACAGACATGCTACAAAATATCAAGATAAGATGATTTGCTGTGGTTGGGGGCCCCCCAGGAACAGGGGGCCCCCAGCGACCGCAGGGTTCGCTGGTGCCTAAAGCTGGCTATGCCTGCCATGGCCACAAGTTGTTAGGGTTTGCAATCAACATTTGCCAGTGGGGTGCACTGCTGACATTTATTTAAGGATGTTGTGGCTTCTTAAATGAATGCGTTTAGTAGGTTAGTGTTTTAACAGCTGTAACAATGAGGTGATGATAATTCAGTAGGTAATACACCATGTGACTGAATGCCAGCATTTCTTTGTTTACATTCTGCAATGTTTACATTAAGCAGTGTGCAATTCTGAGCATGCTCGAAACTTGTCTGTGTAAGGTGGGGGAGGGTTTCCTACAGGAAGGTTCAGCCTTTTAATCACAGCTCTTCTTTTCCTGATCTACTCACAACACCTTTTAGGTTGAGCCATTCATTATTTTAGTTTCTGGCTTGTTTTTTTTTTTTTTGTTTTTTTTAAAGAAAGGTGTCTTTTAAATGTTTTTTAATGACCTGCCTTCTTCTGACTTCTAGTTTCTGTGGAAAGGATAAGTAAACAAGAGCTATTTAGTCTTTCTTGGGCTGTTAATTAGCTTAGCCAGTGGGTTTTGTCTTCACCAAAGAATAGTACTTCATGGATTTTATTTCCTGCTGCTACCTTCTGTAGAAAGCATGTGTGATTCAATTCACAAGCATTAGTACATGGAGTAATCTGTTCCTTGCATTTCATGTTTTTTAGTGCCTACTTTGGAATCCACATTGAATGCATTTTGTAGTACAGGCGTTGCATCTTGCTAAATTACTGGGTTTGTTCACTGCTAAAATATATACAGCAAAAAAAAAACACAATATCTGCAGTTTTGTTCATTCAAAAGAATGAACGCATTTTGTAATGTGTCTGGCAGTACTGTACTGTTCTCCAAAAATGTATTACATAATTTTTTTCTGTTACCTTCACTTGACCTGTCACTTTTTCGTGCCGAGTTCTGTATTTCCAAGTATAGCTGCAGCCTGTTGTTTCATTAGTTTAGTTATTAGTCCTACAGGTTATGATCCAAATTTATGTACTGGCAAACATATTATGCAGCAAAATGACAGAACTGCCACTTTATTTGAGCTGTATCACATACCTCTCTTTCGTACCACTACACTAAAATAATGAAAGCTAAATGCAATATTTTCTTCGGTACATGCTCTCAACTGACTCCTCTACTTGCTTTTTAACAGTTTCAAACAGTGAGATTCCCATGAGTGATGCTTTCATACCTTGTATTGCATGTATGCAGTTCATTTCTGATGCTACTCTCTGCAGCTTTGTCACCGTTCTGTTATGCATCACTGCCTTTCATGCTGTCCTGATCAGAATTCACCGTTTCTTTACTAGCTTGCCAATTATATCCTTGAATTTCTGAGTCCCTTATTTTATTTGCTAATGGTTCTAAATGTATGCAAATAGCAAATGGGAGAGAGGACACCCCTGCCTGATTCCTCTAATCAAGCACTGATTATCAGAGAAGACCCCTTGCCCACTTTAGTTTTTACCTCCGATCCCTCATATATCCTCCTAATCAACCCTATAATTTTATCAGGGAATGAAAATGCTTCCATTGCCCTGTTCATGAAGTCCGAGCTTACTCTGTCAAATGCTTTCTCTGCATTAAGTCCAACAACAGTGGTATTTTCTTACATTCTGCTTCCCTCTGGATCATCGGTGTTCTGTTAATGTTGCCAAAAGTTTGTCTCCCCTCCACAAAACCACATTGATCTATATCTATCAATTTTCAGCATCCCTTTTGCTCTTCTTTTAGCCATTATAGACATAAACACCTTATACGCATAGTTTACTATTGAAATGGGCCTCTATGAAGCTGGATTTGATGGAGCATTACCCTCTTTAGGTATTACAGCTGCAATGGCTTTCTTCCAGGATGTTGGTACTTCTCATCCTCTTAAAATACTGTTAAACAAAAACTTCCAGATCTTTATAATTTTTCCCCTTCATATTCAAAACTTCCACAGGAATATTATCTATTCCTGGGGACTTTCCTGTAGATTGGTCATACATCACCATTGTTATTTCATCTCCTCCTATCGTAACTGCTCACCTAGTACTTAACTATAAATTGGAGAAGATGCCTGGATAATGAATCCAGTGTGATACTAGGATAAAAATGTCCCCCAGTACCTTAATGACCATGACCTACAGTTTGCCTAGCTCTATTTATTTTCATTTGGGAAAGTTTTCTTTTTCCTAAGGCTCTCCCAAATCATATTACATGCGAAACAACAAAGAAAAGGTATAGTGTAAGCCAACAGTGATGCTTCATGTACTGAGAGGTGGTCAGATATGCCACACTGTCAAAAATCATTAATTATTTCCTCAGTTACCCACTTAGCCTCATTGCAGAGGCATGGTAGATTTGGAGCTTATCCTGAACAGGGCTCCAGTGAACTGCCGGGCACATGGATACACAGTAGTAAGAGCAAGTGAAGAAGTGTAATTCCACCACACATTGTCATTGGATGTGGGAGGAAAGCAGTATCAACATTCACAGGCAGGTTGTACAGATTCAGATAAAGTACTGCCATTTAGAACTGAACTGGGGACATAAGTAATGCAAGACAATAATGTTGATTACTTCATGACTGTGCAGTTTTGGATATAAATTAGCATGTAGCTAATATGAAGATTCTGGTCGTCCAGAATAAGCTAAATAAAATGCTGTTGTCATTCATAATCCCATGACACGAGTATAGCATACTCAGTAAATGATCTAAAGCAGGCTTTAGCACTTCATTGATGCCAAATGAAACATTTCCTCCAGTGATCCATTTAGCAGTTTGTCCTTGCCTGCACATGCACTTCACTGACACCAGATGAAACATTTCCCCCAGTGATCCCTTGAGTAGTTTGTCCATGTCTCCATAAGCAGTCAACTGTCATCAGATGAACCACATCTGCCAAATACACATTCAGTAGTTTGCCCATATAAGCCTAAGCTTGTCACAAACATTAAATTAAATATTTCCCCAAGCCCAGTGATCCATTTCATAGTTTTTCCATGCCTGCAAAAGCACTTCACTGTCACCAAAAGGAACATTTCCCCAAAACAATCCCTTCATTAAGTTGTCTGTGTCTGCATAAGCATATCAGTGACACCAAATGAAACATTTCCTCCCAAAATGTCTGCACAAAGACTTCAGTGATGACAGAATGAATAATTTCCTCAAATGAACCCTTTTGTAGTTGGTCCATTATTGCTGAAATCATTCACTGGCACCAAATCATTTCCCCCAATGATTATTTCAGTAGTATGTCCATGTCTATACAAGCACTTTTACTGACACCAAAAGACACATTTCCCCATTACCCTTTCAGTAGTCTCTCCATATCTGCACAAGCCCTTCACTAACAGCCAATCAAAATTTCCCCCCGTGATCCTTTCAGTACCTTTTCCATGTATGCCAAAGCACTTGTCTGACACCAAATGGAACATTCCCACGCAATGATCCCTTAAGTACCTTTTCCATGTCTGCACAAAAGTGCTTCACTGATGCCAAATGAAACATTTCCACCAAAGACACATTCAGTAATTTGTCCATGTCGGCCCAAGTACTGCACTGGCATCAAATGAAACATTTCCCCCAGCGATCCCTTTAGCTAAGAGAGGTTGAAAGGTATGCAAACCTCTTAACTGCTGCTGCCACTGCTTGCCCTCTCATAGCAGCAGTCTGTAGACTGCACTGAGGATCGTGTCAGAGTAATATGACTGACACACCTCATTGGATGTATTGTGACTGCCCAAAGCATTGATCATGTTTGCAATGTCTGTTCATACTTCATTCCTCCAGACAGTATTGCCCATCCATCCAAGAAGACTGTAATCATGCTGGTGAGGAACCTTGATTACAATTTCATTCTCTGTGTGAGAAATTGTCTTCCCTACTTCTGACATCTGGAAGACAGTGTGATATGCAAATGTTATACTTTATATGGAGGCTCACATATTGATATGATGATGTTACAAGCATATGTCAATTGACTAACCCACCTTTCATTTACAGTACAAAGCTGTGCTAAACAATCAGTTTCATTTGTATTATTGTTATGTATAGATAACCAGAATAAATATGAAAAAATGTCTGAATATGTATTTCGTAAGAAGTAAGAATATTATCACATGTACAATCCATTAAAAATTACATAGGTCACATGTGGGATTTGAGCCCATGGCAGTAGATATAAGTAATGTACAACCACACAACCATTGTGCCGTAGTAATGGTATTCCACAGTTACATGCACATCTAAACAGATTAAGCATGTGTATTCCAATAATGTCAGATGCCTGTCATGTACAACCACAGTCACTGATACACATTATAACAAATGTTACTGTCATAAAATGGTATGCAGCACACATAATGGAAGTTATATAGAAACAGTGCAGAAAAAAGTCAACATATTAAAATGAACTATTATGCACTTGTGTCAGCATATCAACACAATAAACAGTGAACCATCCTCCTGTTGTTTCCATCAGACCGCATGTGCTAACAGCTACTACTATATTACAAAGCATCAGAAAGTATCTGTAAACTAGTCAGTGAACATAAAGCCGATGGAAATCCTCGGAAATCACTGATTTCCATTAATATACCACAGATATTGCAGGTTAGTCAGAAATAACACTACAGATATATTTTCATTCTATCCATATCTATAGGTCACCGAGACGGTTTCTTTTTTATCCATATGTTATTACTACATATGTGGAAAATCTCTTTGTCGGTGGTGGTCTTTTACCCATGTCTGTATGTATATTGTTGAATTATTTCCCCTCCTTTATGTCACAGACAGATTACAATGTAGACAATTTACCAAAAAAAAAAAAAGACTGAAAATGTGTAAGTTGATTTATACAGAGTAATGATAACATAGGTATATGATAATAGCAATCTATTCCACCACAATGCCAGCAGGTGACAGGTTACTTTTTAAGCTAGCTGTACATCAGCTGTACCTTAAAGTGAGTTAGAAGTTTGATAAAACAAATGAACACAGTAATTAGGCTGTCCATACAGATTCATGTGATATAACAGAGGTAAATATGATATATTGCTGTGCAAATAATAACAGATAAAGTCTTACCACAAAAACACAGGGCAGTAAGGGAAAGGTAGGGTAGAAATCGAATGCTATCATGGAAGTATTGAATAGAGAAAACTGTAAAGCAATTCAGACAAGAAGTGTCACTGTTAGAAGAGTATAAGAAGAGGGAATAGATGAAGAAAAATAGTCAGAAAGATAGATGTGCTAAAAGCAATGTGCAGCAGCAGAACAGACCAGGATCTATCGTGCACTATTGCATATAATAAATTAAAAATATCATCATTGGCAGAAAAACTAAGAAGATATGCAGATAGCAATTCAAGGAAAAGTACAAAATAAAGAATTTATTGATGACCCAAAAAAGTTTCATAGAGAATTGGGAAACAAGTAAAACGAATTGAAACACCGCCGAATAAAGAAGAAATACATACATTTTGGAAAAATATCTATGAAGATCCTATGGAACATGACAAAGATGCTGAATGGATAGAAGTAAAAGAAAGAATAAGAAGTTCGACTGCATAGGATATGAAATGGGATAAAGTAACAACCAAGTTAATAAAAGCCTCTAATTGGAAAACCGCAGGCCCAGATGCAATACCTAACTTCTTGCTAAAAGTATTAACATCTTTACATGAAGATTTGGCCACGAGTAAGAACCATTTATATGAGCACCCTCAATAGACACCAGCCTGGTTAACAACAGGAAAAACAATGCTCCTACTTAAGAGTGAACTTGCAGGCTATTGTAAAAACTAAAGACCAATAGCTTTCCTTCTGACAATTTAAAAACTACACACTATAATTGATGCTGAGAAGAGTTTATAGTAATTTTGAAGAAAACTCGATCATGGCAATAGAACAAAAGGTTAATAAAAGAAAGTCATATGAAACACAGGATAATTTACTGTTAAAGTCATAATGGAGAACTGTAAAAAGGGGAAGAATCTCTAGGGCCATTAGCCTAGTAATTTCCTATGAAGATATGAATCAGTACACATATCTGTTATGTATACCCATAGGTGCATGCACACACACACATGGACACACACTAAATGGTCAGGTCAAAGTGATGTAGCTTAAAATTCAGCCCATTGTGTGCAAACCTCATGGGGCTACAATACTGTTATTTAACTTAGCAAAGGTGGGGGTCTTACGGTATTAGATAACACATTTGCTGGAAGTCAATAAAACAGATATCTATGAGGGGGGTGACAAGGAAAGGCAGTGATCCCTAGAATGGAGTATGAGCAAAAACAGGACTTCCATCTCCATAACCTGTTATCTCAGACACAGTACCTCCGTACATCCCAAATGTCTTCACCCCAAACCCGTAATAATGCACATCATCATTACCCCCTTCACACATTTTTCTACATGGGGTCAGTGTCATGTGAACTCTCAACCTCTTTCCATCCAATACCAGTGTCCTTCCTTCTTTGACAGTCATGCCTGAGTGTTGCAGGTCTTCTCTCATATAATCCATCCCTCTCTTTACTGGATGCCCTCATTTTTTCTTCCCTGTTTCTCCGTAAGGCTCATCGCCAAATTGAGAACGTGTGTCTGAAACACTAATCTGTTTGTTTTGACCATCTTTACAATTGAAGCTAGTTTGGCTTCTGCAACAATGTTGTCCTTTTATTCTTGTGTCCCACAGTGTGCCTACAACCATCACCCAAGTCACTTTATCAGTTTCTGTACCTTAAAGAAGTGTTGGTCATAATGTGGGTTTGGACAGCTTATTTTTCAGCTTCTTTGGCATTATTCTGTCACAGACTACCTCTCACACTTTGTGCTATTTAGCTGCAGCCCCCTCTGATTCTAGCTTTGACCTCTCAATTCAGACTTGCCTTCTCCTCAAACACCCTTCCTAGATAACTTGCAACTCTTATCCTGTTCTGCTATCTTCCCTTCAGTCACAATGTTCTGCTTCTTCTGATTTCTACATTTGCTGCTATGACAACTGTCTTGTCTGTACTCAGTTTCATTCTGTGTGACTTCAGTGTTGTATTCATACAATTGTTAGCTGAAATTCTTGTTCACAGGCTGCTTGTAATGGCACATCATCTGCTTACATCACCTTTGTTGAGCTGTCCCCTCCAACAGGTTTGCTAATGTAGTCCCATCACCATTATAAACAACAGTGAGCTCAGAGCTGAACCTTGATGCATGACCAACCCCATTGGGAACTCCTCTGCAAGTCCGAATATTGTGAGTACTCCTTGTGCATAGTTTGCACTGATACTATCAGTGTTTCATGGGACTTCACTACATTGCAGGACTGCCCAAGTCAGCTTTGCCATACTCATTCTCCACATCTAGGAATGCTTATTTGGACTCCTTCCTCATCTTTAACTTCTTCTCCACTATCTGTCCCACTGCCAGCATTGGATTGACCATGCTACTCCCTGATCTAAATCCAAACTGCTCACCTCCTATCTTACTTTCTGTTTATTTGTCTATCATTTATCCATTCCTGCACTTTCTGGAAATGTGATAGGAGTTTGCTACCTATATATTGCCTGCAGTTGTGAATGTGTAAGGCAGTGGGGAAAAAAGACAACAACGACAGGGAACTTGATGTGAGATGATATAACAAATGACAGGGTAGCACAATTACAATCTCTTGCATCACCATGGGTGCTTAGACTGCAGTTATATGCACAGTAATCTAAGAGTAGCAGCATATTGGTTGAGCTCCACATAACAATTGCACAAATGCAAAAAATCAATGAACATCTCAGTCTTCCACTGCACAGGCTGATTGTCTGTGACTGCAAGTTGCCTGTATCTTGCAAACCAAGTTTGACACAATAAGTGTTCTCACCATGGACCACTGAACAACTCTACCTAACTAGGCTAATGGGGACTAATGTCACTAGGAACCTGAATGTGTGCAACTGTAGATCATGTATGCAGAAAACCTTATCAGGAAGTCAGAGTTAAACACTCACATTCATGGACGTAAACTCAAACAAGACTGGACTAGTCTAAAAGTACACACACTACAAATGCATACACACATGCACAGGCAAATAGTTGGCAAAATCCATCCCTTCAAGAAAAAAACTGACCAACCATGATGTGTTCATTTAAGACAAAAACAACTGAAATAAAAATAAATAAAAAATGACGGATAATCCCATCAAAGTGCAAATAACCCCCTACACACCCACATCAAAGTTAAAATAGGAGACTTTTGAAATAAATAAATAAAATGTTACAGTGTATTACTGTTTAGTAAAAAAAAATCAGCAGAAGTGCACAAAACATATAAGTTGTACCCATTTATTCCTC
>NC_056728.1:1243095411-1243102911 GCF_019279795.1 Protopterus annectens | reverse complement strand
CTTTTGCACCAGGTCCTTCCACAAAACAGCTTGGAGAGTGGATGCCCTGTCCTTCAGCTGGAGAAGCCTTTCAGCTTATGCCTTCCCTCCTCTTCCTCGGGTATTACTGAAAATAAAACAGGACAAGCCCAAGTTCCTCATCTTGATTGCTCCAAATTGGCCTCGACAGTTTTGGTATCCAACTTTAAAGCTCCTGTTCTCGGGACCTCTTGATCTTCCTCTTCCCACTGAACCCTTCGCTTCTGTCCCAGCATCAGGGTCAGTTACTACATTCCAATCTCAAGACCCTTTGCCTGGCAGCTTGGCTCTTCAAAGGAATTTGATTCCTTCTAGTCTTCCCAAACAAGTTTTGGATGTTCTTGGAAGCTATTGACTAGCACTAGGAAATCCTATGCCTCTAAATGGAAGAGGTTTTCTATTTGGATGCAGGACCGAGGTTCTGATCCTCAGGTACCTGATCTCTCTTCTATTTTGCTTTACCTTTCGGAACTTTTATCTAAAGGACTTTCCTTTTCTTCCATTAAGATTCATGCTTCTGCTATCTCTGCGCATTTCAGTTCTGATCCTCCTGGTTTTTCTCATCCTTTGGCGAGGCAGTTCTTGAGAGGGGCTATACATTTGCGGCCTCCAAGGACCCCTCCTGTCCCTGCCTGGGATCTTAATTATGTTTTAGAAAAACTTACTTTGCCTCCTTTCGAGCCTGCTGCATCTTCAGATATTAAGTTTCTATCCTGGAAGACTGTTCTTTTGTTAGCATTGACCTCTGCCAGAAGGGTCTCAGAGTTGCAAGCTCTCATGGCTGTGGAACCATACCTTATTTTCCATCAGGACAGAGTATCCTTGAGGACCAATCCTACTTTCATGCCTAAAGTGATTTCGAAAGTGGCTTTAAATCAGACAATTCACCTGCCTGTTTCACTTTCTTTCCAAATCCTCAAAACAAAGGGGAAAGGATTTTGCATTCATTAGGACAAAATGTGCACAGACAGTTATGATTTTACCTGGACAAGACTAAAGATTTCAGAAAGTCTAACCAATTGTTTGTTTCCTTTGCCTCCAGTTCTCTTGGAAAACCTATTTCTAAACAAACTATTTCCAAATGGATCGCTTATGGAATCAGATTTTGTTACACTCATCATGGAAACAGTTTCCAGGTACCATTAGAAGTCACTCTACCAGAGAAGCTGCCACTTCTACAGCTTTCCTCAGAGGAGTCCCTACCAAGGATATCTTGAAGCTGCCACTTGGAGTTCTGTGCATACTTTTCCAAGCACTACAATCTCCTTGTTTTCTAAGTCCAGGGCAGGCTTTGCCTCTGCTGTCTTGCAGTGGTGTGTATTCTTGCCTCCTTCTTCTATCTAAAGCCTCCTCCCTTTTACACTGCTTTGGGATTCCACCCTACAGTTATGACTGCAACAGTGAAATACGAAGAACATAGTACAGTTGTGTACACCTACCATGGGGTAAATGTAGATGTTCGAGTGTCTTCACTGTTGCAGTCGGGGTTTCCCTCCCTCCTATCCCCTCTTTTCCTTTTTTATGGTGTATTTGTGTTTCCTTGTTGGATTCATTTTTGGTTTGTTGGGGACTTCTGACATCTAGGGCAGAAAGGCTGGAAGATGGCGCCGGCTGAGGGCTATGTACCGGGGCAAAGTGTACTGGCGCCAGGTATTAGTTTATACAGCCGACGCCGGACCCAGACTTTGGGATTCTGGCCGACCTCGGGCTGCCTGCCGGCAGGAGCACCCTACAGTTATGACTGCAACAGTGAAGACACTCGAACATCTACATTTATGGTAGGTGTACACAACTGTACTTTTAAAGCCCTGTATATGGGCAATGGCGACAGACTGACTGACTACTTCAGAATACTTTGCAAATGATCATATTTTACTAGGATCCATGCGGATAACTGTATGGTCACTGTCCCTCACTAGCACATGGCAAGTGATACAAAAAAAAAAAAATAATTTTTCTACAGTAACTGAGTCATTCTGAACTAAATTGTGTGACTGCTGTAGTTGTGTCCTAGTAGCCGAGTAAAAACATGCATGCAAAGTAATTGGTCAATATTGATCTGCATTCTAGAGCCACCTAAATTAGGAAGGTTTGTACCAAGAAATAAATAGTCTGTCAGCAGCAGTTGAGCAGAGTCAGCAAACTACCGCACAAATATTAACACCTAAGAAGTGTAATCTTTAAATGGCCACAGTGTAGCCTATTACAAAATGGTGTGTAACTGAGGGGAAGATCCAGGTTCTATACCCTGCCTCGACACAGAAAATGGCTGGTAGCTAGCATCATTGTCCACAACTCAAAATCTGATAATAAATGGAAATGGTGAAGAAAATGGTTTACTACGTCAATGTCTGGCTGATTGGTGGAGTGACATGCCCCAGTATGGCTTGTCAGCTTACAGGTATGATTCTCACTTTGGATGTGAAAGGTCCCAGGGTGTTACCCAGCCATACCTCTCATCCTGGAAACATCAAAAATCTGGACAAGGCCCATGAAAAATAGGTACAAATCTGTACGCTGATTAACATAAAATTTGCATACATAATTACATAACCCTGCCCACTCCATTAGAATTATGGGATACCAACTTTCAAACACAAACTGAAGAACAGAACCAAAATATGGCATCAGAGAACCCCAGCAGCCATTCCAATGTCCCATTACCTGGCTAATTCACCCCAATTACCATAAACACTAATGTGAGCATACTACTTTACTTCTACAATGATTATTTGGATTTTATTTTTTACATTTTATAGCACAATGCACAAACACTAATAGTTTACATAGCTGCTAAACAAAGCAATACTGTCTTACAATGAAAATAGACTTGGCATTAAACTTTCATTCATTGAAACAGCAATGAAACCCACACCAAATCCAAAGAAAATGCAACTGGCCAGTGGTGGATAAAGATTACCTTTGGGCCATTTTCAAATCATAGGCCTTGCACACAAACAAGAAATATACATGCATTCTTTGATATACCTTCCTGACTTTATTAAATTATATTCCTTGTATAATACAGCACACTTGTTAGCTTAAGTTAGAGTGCATTTACATTTATTGTTTGAACATTTTTCCAGTAGGCAATGAAACAAAATGCATGAACCAATAATGACAAAACTGCCCTAGTCATAACATTTTCCATGATAAAAGTGTACTTATACACACACTATTATTATGTAAATATATATATATATATATATATATATATATATATATATATATATATATATTTTTTTTTTTTTACACGCTTGCATAGAATGACAGTAGTGTACTTATAGGCATATTGCACAGCTTCTCACACTTATTTTCAATTTCAGTTTTTTTTTTGGGGGGGGGCAAAAGGCCAAAAACCAGGGACACATTTTAAACATTGCTTGTACAAATTTGGAAAGTTGTTAAAATAAACTATTGTTACCGCCATGCACTTCACTGCCAAGATGTAAACCCAGCCCTCTGTGCACTATAGTCAGAGAAACACACCACTAAGCCAAATCAGCAGTTTCTTTAAAAACAGGAAGACTGAAACTTAAATGGCTATCATTTAGTGAATTCAGTTCTCACTTCTCACAATAGCTCTCAACCTCTTAGCACAAAAAACCTGGAAAAGCCAGTAATGGGAGAATACAGCCCTAAAATTGGGACAAATTTCAAATACTGACCTTATAAACTTAGAAAATTGCTAGAATAAAAGGTTTTGTGTTACAATTTATTTTCTGCAGAATATGAAGTCTGAAATTCAAATGCCTGTCAGTATTTAGTGAATTTAATCCTTCAGTGATTTTTGTTAATGAGGAACAGAACAAAAATATCACACACTCACTGGTTCTGGTCTACAAATTAATTCAAGGATACCATGGTGCCATTTTAAATTCATGATCAGCAGAACAATTATAGAATATACAGTAGAAAAGGATTTATTTGTAATGTTGAGTAATGCCTAGAAGTGAACCAAAGCTGAAGTGAGGCCTGCCAGTAAAGCAGTGAGAAAGATGGATTAAGGGCCCATGGAAAATTTTCATTTCCAATGGTGTATCCTTAGGTGGGTGTCAATGGTCATGTTCAGCGCAAGTGATACCTAAACAATTGCTTCTAGTATTGAAAAGTGAATCCTGATCACTCATTTTGTACTGCCTCACCCGCAAATCTGAAAATCTACCAGCTTGAAACAGCTATTTTTTGCAAGGAGAAAAGCCATCCTACACTTTCTGCCACTCCACCAAAATTATACATACCTTTATTATTGCTACATAAGAAATTAATATATATATCAAATGTAAAGGGGATGGAGACTTTCAGTAAGAAGGCACAATATATAAGCACATTTCAAATAACTCTAAGGGAAGAATGATATTTACCCAGTATGTTATTTCGTCATGATTTCAATACATTTATAATATTTCTGTTTTTTTTTTCAAATATTTAGCAACAATATAAATTATCAAACTTTTTTCTTCATTTTACTAACTTGGTAAAACCACTGGACACAAGTGTTTGTTTTCATAGCTGACACAGGAGCATTGTAGATAGAGAAAGGTGGTAAGAATCAAACCCTGCACCTTGGACTATGGAAAGCATTTCATTAATGTCTCAGAGCCTTAACACAAAAATCTATTCTGTCATCTTCAGTGGGAAATTCTGGTATATCTATGAATAATGGTAATAAATGGATAAAGAAATTATGATTTACAGCCTTTAATTTCTCTTCAAAAAGGAGTCGGTGCCTTTAGAGAATTTTAGGGACACGACAGAATAAAACCACATTACGTCCTGAAACTTTAGCTTGCTTGAAGTTATCCTAGTAAGAATATTTTTCAAACTGATACTGAACTACACAACTTTAAAGCTTTAAGAGCAACATTTTTTTAAAGAATAAAAAAAAAACAGAAAAACCGGTAAAGCAGTTTGAACTCTAATAGAGTGCATGTCAGACTTTAAATAGCTTGGGGTTGGTGTAACAAAGATAAACGGTCTTGATTCTTGAATAATCCTTTTAGTGTTTTGTCACTGAAAAGTCTGAATCTGTCAATAAATCAGAAAAAAAGATGCCTGCCTGCTGTATCATAAGAGAACAAATGTCTGAACTGACGGGAAGAACTTGCTACACTGTTTAGTTGAACTTCGTGACTCTCAGTGCATGCTTTGTCAGAAAGCCAGTTGATATTTATAACTGGTAACAAGCGATACTTCATGAACTCAAAAATATGGCACTGGAGGAGCAGCACAAGTACAGACAAACTGTTTGGTAAGTACATAAAAGCGCCGTTTTAATACATGTAAACTTCCTCAGAGCTGAGGAAGTTTACATTTATTAAAGAAAAAGCGCTTAATGCACTTTACCGAACAATTTGTCTTTACCTGTGCACACAATTTGTCTTTACCTTTGTGCACACACACAAATATATCTGCACACATCTGCATACAGATACAAATATATGCAGACACATACACACACATGTAAAAACACACTCAGGCACTCACTCAAACAAATATAAACACACATTCTATTTATAAATGTATATATGTGTGTGTGTGTGTTTGTATATGTGTGTGTGTGTGTGTGTGTGTGTGTGTGTGTGTGTGTGTGTGTGTGTGTGTGTGTGTGTGTGTATATATATATATATATATATTTAAAAACACACATGCATGCGCACACACAGAGACACACAAATATAAACATATGCATATGTATGGACACACTGATAAAATCTATCTATTCTTAAATATATATGTGTGTGCACATTTATATAGGTTCATAGGTTCATAGGTTGGTACTAGGCTATCGGCCTTAGGGTCTATACAAGCCTAGCCATAACAATTCCCTGGCTATTTCGTCCCAGAATATTTACTTTCCTGGTCCCCTGTCTAGCAGGGTGACTGACATGATTCCTGGGATGAATTTCCTATCTCCCATCCAATCGTCAAGGTTCCTTTTGAATAGGGCCAAAGAGGCACTCAGCTTGACATCTATGGGCAGTCTATTCCAGACTATGGGGAGTATCTGGATCAGGAACCTATCTCTCCAGCATGTTTTGTTCATTGTGATGACCAGGTTTAGATCCCTGGAGTGTGTGGCTGTGAGGGATTGGGATTTTTTTTAGTGTAGCATGTCCAACAGCTCTGGGTTTGACATGGCTTTGTATGTTAAGCAGAGATCACCTCTGAGTAGGCAATATGTGACAGAGTATAGCTGGAGTTTTTTTAAACGGTCAGCATAGGGCATCTGCTTTAGGCTTGTGATTCTTTTAGTGAGGTATTTCTGTGGCCTTTCCAGTTGCTGCAGATGTCTTGTGGGGTACATACCAAATGGGGCGTTGTGCTCTGTAATGGGTCTAATGAGGGATGAGTACAGTTGGACAACAACCTCCTTTTTTCTGGATGAAAAGCCCTTAGTAATGAGGTGTGCCACACAGAAGGATTTCCAGACTGTTGTGGCGATGTGGTTATCCAAGGTGAGACCACTGTCCTCCTGTGTCCCCCAGTCTCTCATCACACTGTCGGTGTTTAGTGTACTGCCTCCTATGTGATAATTCATGGGTACATGGTTTTTCCCAAAGAGGGTAACTATACATTTCTTGGCATTAAGCTTGAGCCCATGGCTCTGACACCAAGCATCTGTTTCTGTAAGGCCCTTTTGTAGAATATCCACATCATTTGGGGATTCAGTAATGGCTCCCAGTTTGCAGTCATCTGCGAACTTTGTTAGCCGAAGTCCCTTAGTGCTGGCTTGTACTTCAGAGAAGTAGATGCCAAACAAGAGTAGTCCCAGGACTGAACCCTGAGGTACTCCACTTGTCACTTGTCTGGAGCTGGATTTTGAATCGGCTACTTTTACAGTGTGGATTCTGTCAGTAAGTCAGTTGGCAACCCATTGAGTGACATAGGGATTAATGCCCAGCTGAGTAAGTTTTCTATGATTCCTGAGTGGGGGATGGTGTTGAAGGCTTTGGCGAGGTCCAGATAGGCTGAGTGGACTGCCTTGCCCTCGTCCACGGCTCTGGAGACTGATTTGAAGAAGTCAGTCAGGTTGAGGAGACAAGATTGGCCCTTTACGAAACCAAACTGGGTGAGGTCCAGTGTTTGAAGGTTGCCAATGTCTTTATTTATAAGTCCCATGATAATGCATTCCATGGCTTTGCAGTTCACACTCGTCTGACTAATGGGACGATAGTTCCTGAGATACAAGTTGGATCCCCCCTTGTGGGGTGGGATAATTGTAACTGTGCGCCACTCATTGGGCAGGAAGCCTGAGCTGAGGCTATGATTAAACACGACACTTAGGTGAGGTGCCAGTTCATTTTGTAGTTCATATAGTACACAGCCCGGGATGTCGTCTGGTCCCATGGATGCTGTATTCTTAGCATTGGAGAGTGTGTATTTTACGTGTGTGGCCATGATTACCGGAATTTGGCAATCTTTTGGTATTGAGATGGGCCCTTTAGGGGGTGAGAGGGGGTTGAAGTTGGCACTGAATCG